>NW_014577354.1:168241-172276 GCF_000485595.1 Priapulus caudatus
AGTATTATATATTATATATATATATATATATATTATATCTCTCAAGAGTAGATAATAGGATAATATTGGGTGAGGCTGTGTGACCGGGCGACGCCACACAAACACCACAGCATGTGTGTGGAACGGCTCACAGCTGTGTGTGCGTGTGTGTGTGCTGGTCGTGTGAAGTTGCGGGCGTGGTCGCGTGTGTGTGTGCTTGGTGTGTGTGGGGGTGCTGTGTGTGTCATTCACGTGTTGGTGTGTGTGTCGTGTCCGAAACAATGTGCAATGTGTGTGTCGTGAAAGTGAATTTGTGCGCACGTGCTACTATATATATATATTTATATTTATTGTTATTATTATTATATATGCTCCGTTTTAATTCTGCGGCGGTACGGAGTCTACGGCTCGAGCGAAGTTGACCCGCGCGCTGCGCATTGTTTGCAGGCTCTATGTATGGCAAATATTCGAGTAATTTAACGTGCGCTGGCTCTGCTCTCCGCTTCTGTCTTATGAGCTTCTGTAGTGTCACACGAGACCGGATGCTCCCCGGCGTATTCTCTGTGGCGACACAAACGAATATTCGGCTTGTTTTCGCTATGTCAGCGCATTGCGCAGTGTCCTCGGCATATAAACGCATCTCTCCTCTCTCTCTCTTCATCTCTCTCTACTCTCTGCTCTACTGACTCTCGTCTTCTCTCTCGCTCTCTCTCTCTCCTCTCTCTCTCTCTCTCTCATTCGTCTCTCTCGCTACTCTCTTCTCTCTACATTTCTGCTCTCTCTCTTCTCTCTACTCTTCTTCCTCTTTCCTCCCGCGTATTGACACACAACCACTCTCTCTTCTCATCTCCTCTCTCTTTGCTATCATGCGAAATTACCCTTCCCGCATCTATAGCGCGCGCTTTTCTCTCTCTCTCTCTCTCTCTTCTCTCTCTTTCCTCGTTGCTCTCTCTTCTATCTCTCTCTCTCTCCTCTCTCTCTGTCTCTCTCTCTTCTCTCTCTTTCTCTTCTCTCTCTCTCTCTTCTCTACTTTCTCTCTCTTCTCGTCTCTTGTCTTTCTCATCCTCTCTTCTCTTCTCTCTCTCTTTTTCTCTTTTTCCCTTCCACTCTATTTCTCCTTCCCGACCTTTTCGTTCTCGTTGCTCGTTCTCTCTTGTCTTCTCATCTCTCTATTCTCTCTCTCGCTTTTCACTTTCGCTCAGCTCCTTTCTTTTACTCTCTCTCGCTCTCTCTTCTTTGCTCTCTTCGTGCTCTAGCTCGTCTTTGGTCCTTGACTCTCTTATCTGTTGCGCGCTATCTGCATGTATTGAGAGATCTCTCACTCTCCTGTCTGTATTTTACTGTTAATATATACTGTGAGGTGGTTGCCCCGCGCTCGGTGCAAAGATTTCCCATTTTTTTAATGTTTTTAAACGTAGAATGTGAAAAAAAATAAAAATGTGAAAAAAATAGCCCATGCAACGTGTCATGGCCTGTAGAATGTTCCGACCAAGTTTGGAGATGATCCGTTGAGCGGTGCGGAAACGTATAGCCGGACACACACAGAAAATCCCCAATTTATAGTAAGATATTGTCATTGTAGAGTATATTGTCATTGTAGAGTTTATAAGCTCATTACGTTTTTATACATTTCCGAGTTCTCGCATTATTATTGCGTAAAATTGCTTCGTTACGAAATAAAATAAAAACTATTACGTTTACAATACAAAGCTCGAGTTCGACGCTAGCGAACCTGATCGTTAGACGTGAAATCGCGTTTCCAATATGGCACTGAATTGGGCCGTCTCTGCGATCCACGGATGTACTTAACTCCACCACGTTATTGTATAAACCCAACCGTAGATATGCGCATTCGTCTAGCTCGATTGAGATGCGAGTAGATATATCAAGTTCACAATCCCCGGGGGACAATAGTGATGGATTCCATTTCTCAATTTGAACTTATTGCTAGTCTAACTAAGCCTATTTGGAATTCCATATCAAATCACATTTCATCGCAATTACTTCTCTAATTCATTCACACTGGGCGCATGTCTCTTTACGCATAGACGCTTTCAGAGCCCCCACCCCCACTCATTCTTGCATGCGCGCCAATTTTCCTTCCTAATAAACATGCGGGAGAAGCACAGCACTCGAGGAAATACATCAGTGCCATCTAGTAGCACTTTTCTTTCTTTCTTTTTCCTAAGTTATTTGCAGATTCGTTTTCACGAGAGAGGAATTGGCGCGTACGCAAATGTTACGATTCAGCTGGAAAGCTACGTTCTTGATAGTAGCAGGGCCGTAGCTTCTGGGAGGCAAGGGGGCAGCCCCCCCCTTAGATTTTGGAGCAAAATTAAAAAAGAAGCTTAGCTGATAATCGTAATAACTCTAACGTGATTTTGTTGTTAACTTATTATTGAAGGCCTTGTCTCAGACCCACCCCTACCACACTATGGACGTCGATCAAGAGCTGCGCCCGTCGTTCATCATTACACAGTCGAATCATGAAATTTTGCCCTTTTAGGAATTTGCTTAGCCTACTGAGCTGAGTAGTGTATGGACAGACACCACGCGTTGTGGCTGCTACTTGTACACAACTATGCCGGCGGGTATGGTCCTAATAGATAAAACCAATCACTGAAGTTCTCTTTCTGCGATTTCAAGCATTCCGCGTACAAACACAGTCACTGTTGTGTTTTGTACAGAACATAATATACGATCACGACACCCTCGTGCTCTATATACTGTGGTTGTGTGTACACGAGGATTGGTGTATTGATCTCGCATATCCTTCAAAGTAAATTAAAGACACGCAGATCCTAATAATATGGCGACCCTAATCTCTCCTTAGAGCTATGGCCATGGCTGGCCGCCATGAAATACTATATAGTTTTTAATTATGGATACAGCATTTAATTTTGTGTATTTAATGACGCGTAATTGATTATGATTTAATTATTAAACAGTGAACGTCACTTCGCAAATTGTTTTTATTGATCGTTTCATGCACCAATTCGTCTAATAATTTAATCCAATATTTATTTATTTATACGTATTATTATATATGAATATGTAAATATTTATATATATATATATATATATATATATATATATAAGGCTACTACGTGTCACATCCACGGAGGATATATGCAGCGAGCCTGTCATCTAAATTCATATCGATCACTTTACTAAAGTCCGCCACTGACGCGCGGTTGACATCGCTAATACGCTATACAGAGAAATCCTCGACAAACTTCGGCTTCCCCCCGCGCGCGTCTGCGTCGCTGCAGCGTGTCGTACATACCCCCCTATGGCAACCGTCCCCCCCCCCCTACACTGCGCATGCACGATTCTCGGCGATGAACGGTTTACGATGACCGCCACTAGAGGGCAGCCCTACTGGTAACTCCAAAACTAATAAATTTTGTTTTTATCGAACAGTAACCCCCAGTTTGTATACCGTACACCCATGCGTTGCGTCATACGTTATCACGCCAAATACTGCGATATAAGTTTGCATAATTTCGCCACGGCAGCCATTTTGGCGGAAGAAAAACAACAACCGTGATATCGGGGTTTATAGTCATTGTAGAGTATATCGTCATTGTGGAGTACTAGTTTATGCCCGTGGTCAGAACTTCTGTGGTACTTCTGTGGTACTTCTGTGGTACTTCTGTGGTTCTGGGAACTTCTTAGGTGGTCAGAACTTCTGTGTAGACCACATTGTTCATGATGGAACGTTTAGTTGGGTCCTTGGCGTTTACAGCTAGAATTTTTAGCTGCAGGGCACTTCCCTCGCGGCTAGCAGTGACGTATATCTGTCCGTGACTGAAGAATTCTTTGACCGTGTAGACGCCGACACGGTGAAGGGACTGTCCTTGTAACTTGTTGACTGTCATCGCAAAGCGACATCGGGAGTTTCTTGACAGCGGGCGACTTTCTTGCGGGCGGTATCTTGTCGATGCTTAATATCTTGACGTGTCAGTCATGCCTTTCTTTTTGGTGGGATTGGCTGGGCACTTGTTATAACAATTTTTTTGCCGTCTGGAAACTTTGACTTGTGTTATAACGAAA
>NW_014577354.1:174704-176490 GCF_000485595.1 Priapulus caudatus
ACACACACACACACACACACACACACACACACACACACACACACACACACACACACACACACACACACACACACACCTAAAACACATACACATATATATACTGCGGTCACGACAGGTCTTCGCCGCCAATTTATTGCGTTTGTACGTAACAAGTTTTACGGTTCTTAAATAAAGTTGCTATACGTGCTCACGTAAGCAATCGAGCTGATCTTATTCATCATCGATCACCGAACTAGAGTACCGTAGAGATCTCTCTGCTATGGGTGGCCACAAGGCCCGTAAGAGAGACTATAGTACATCAATCGTCGCTCACATATGACCATCGACCTGACGTCGTTACTGCTCGCAAGATGAGTTGTAGAGGGCGCTACGAGCGGCACAAGCGGGATGGGAATAGGATGGTGATGGAGGCAGGCTCTTGTCGCGATCAGGGTTTAAGTGCACGAGTGTGGAATCAGTGTGGAATATAAGTAATTCCGTAGTGGGCGGCGTATTCGGGGCAAGGTTATCTCGGTGCGGTGATGTTGATGTTGATGTGCTGACGAAAGTTAATTTTGTAGGACGGTGAAATGAGGGGGGTTTTGGTCAGGGATAATGCGTGCGAGGGCTATTAGGGAAAATTGTTGTCTCCTGTATACTCAAGCGTTCTCTCGCCCTTCTCTCTCTCTCTCTCTCTCTCTCTCTCTCTCTCTCTCAATACTATCTCTCTTTCTCTTTTTCTCTCTCTTTCTCTCTTTCTCTCTCTCTTTTTCTCTTTCTCCCTTGCTCTCTCGCTACCCCTTCCCTCTTTCGTGCTTTTTTCTCTCTCTTTCTTTCTTTTCTCTTTCCCTCTATCACTTCCCCGCGCTCACTCTTTATCACCCCCACGCTCACTCTTCTTCTATCGCTCCCTCCCCCCGTTCTCTCGATGTCCCTCTCACTCCTCTTATCTAAACAGCTCTCTTGTCTCGCCGCATTTCTTTCTGTCACTATCACACTCTCTGCCAGCGCGGACGCTGCTAGAATACAAGCGCATCGCTGATCCAGGCGCCTGGCTCATATGCCAATATATATCAACGAGCTTTCGCGTTCTACGCGATGCTAGCGCCCCCATGCGGCCCTGTGCAGCGAAGCAGCTGCTACGCGCGTATATATAGTGAGAGTCAGAGAGAGAGAGAGAGAGAGAGAGAAAGATAAAGAGAGAGGTAGAGAGAGGTAGAGAGAAAAAGAGGAATTAAGATAGGGAGAGAGGGAACGAGATAATAGGCGAAAGAGTAAGAGAAGGAAGGGTGAGGAAGAAAAAATATAGAAAAGAGAGAACGCAGTTAAACGGCCAGCGAAAGAGCAACAAAGGAAAAAAGAGCGACAAAGAGAGAGAGACTAAGAGAGAGAGAGAGAGAGAGAGAGAGCGACAAAGAGCGAGAGACCGAAAGAGAAGAGAGAGAACGACAAAGAGAGAGGGACCGAGAGAGAGAGAGAGCGCGACAAAAAGAGGGAGGGGGAGGAAGAGAGAGAGCGAGCGACAATGCGAGAGAGGAAGACACAGAGAGAGTGAGAAGGGGGAATAAAGAGAGAGAGAGAGAGAGAGAGAGAGAGAGAGAGAGAGAGAGGGGCGATTGCATTGAAGCCTCCCTCCTACCGCTGCCGTGAGTCTGCGCAGCGCACGCGATCGCCTGATCATCGCCGCCGCACTACAGCGGTGGCAGCGGCGCGCGACGCACTCTCGACGTGCAGTCATCATCTCACGACAACCTGCGCTGCTCACTGCACGCGCCCGTCTGCTAAGATCGCATTCACAATTTACGAC
>NW_014577354.1:177370-179993 GCF_000485595.1 Priapulus caudatus
GTTAGTTAGTTAGTTAGTTAGTTAGTTAGTTAGTTAGTTAGTTAGTTAGTTAGTTAGTTAGTTAGTTAGTTAGTCAATTATTAATTTGTTTATTTATTTATTTATTTTGCACGTATTTATTCATTTATTCATTCATTTATTTATTCATGCATGCATTCACGCATTCATTAATTCATTAATTCATTCATTCATTCATTCATTCATTCATTCATTCATTCATTCATTCATTCATTCATTCATTCATTCATGCATTCATTCATTCATTTATTCATTCATTCATTCATTCACTCGGACATTCCAGGACGCACTCATTCGTTAAGCCATACGACGTCGTCAATGCAATAGCAACAGCAATAGCAACAGCAACAGCAACAGCAACAGCAACAGCAACAGCAACAGCAACAGCAACAGCAACAGCAACAGCAACAGCAACAGCAACAGTAATAGCGCGGGCTATTTATACGCTACTATACCGCCGCCGCGTATAAGCTATTCGCGTAAAATGTGGAGCAGGCGTATAATTCCGGGCGGATGTCATCAGGAAGAAAGTCGGCACGGTGATGCTCATGCCAAATTGCTCTTATTATCGTCGTCATCTGTATAATGGCTTCTCGTTTGTCTGGCCAGCAGAAGCCACGCTGCTGCTGCTGCCGCTGCCCTGTTCGCCATCTTGGAGCGGTGACGGTGCCCTGAGGCGTTTTGCCGCGCGCGCGTGCGTGCGTGCGGCTCGCGCCGAGGGAGGTAATGAGAAATCGCCGGTAGGGTTGCCGCTAATCAGGTGCGTGCGTGCGTGCTGCCGGGTGTGCGTGCTGGTGGGTGTGCGTGCTGTCGGGTTGTACATGCGGGCGGGTGTGCGTGCGGGCGGTTGAGCGTGCGGGCGGTGAGGGCGAGCGTGCGTATGCGCGTACGTCCTGGCGGGTGTGCGTGCGTGCGTGCGTATGTGCGTGCGTGCTGGCGTGCGCCTGCGCGTCCGTGCATGCATGCGTGCGTGCGTGCGAGCGGGCGGGCGGGCGTGCGTGCGGGCGTGCGTGCGTGCGGGCGGTCGTGCGTGCGGGGTTCGCAGTACCGCCCGTACTGGACGCACACTTCCGTAAACAGGAAGAAAAATCTACTCCACGCTGCGTATGATGATATCATATTACGTTGTCGTATCAAATTACGCGAGACGTGTTGCCCAGCGTCGTTACGGGGGAATCGCGCCGCGAAGAGTCAAACTCAATCATGTAATCATTCTCTTCCCCCCCCTCCTCCCCTCCTCGATCCTCCCTCCGGGGATAACTCATTAACACCGCGT
This sequence comes from Priapulus caudatus, assembly GCF_000485595.1. Taxonomy (NCBI): domain Eukaryota; kingdom Metazoa; phylum Priapulida; class Priapulimorpha; order Priapulimorphida; family Priapulidae; genus Priapulus; species Priapulus caudatus. The sequence continues at coordinate 178,665 of NW_014577354.1, forward strand.
AATTATGCGCTTGGCTATCGCAGCGTCATCAGCGCAAACATCGACGTCGCTTGTCGTCAGACGACAGAACATACAGCGCCTCGTCGCGGCTGCTGCCGCCGCTGCTGCTGCTGCCTGCTGCTGCTGCTGCTGCCGCTGCTGCTGTTGCTGCCCGCTGCTGCTGCTGCCCGCTGCTGCTGCTGCCGCTGCTGCTGCTGCCGCTGCTGCTGCTGCTGCTGCTGCCCGCTACTGCTGCTGCTGCTGCTGCCGCTGCTGTTGCCACAGCTGCTGCCACAGCTGCCGCTGCCACAGTCGCTGCTGCCCGTTGCTGCTGCTGCCACTGCTGCTGCTGCCGCTGCTGCTGCTGCCGCTGCTGCTGCTGCCGCCGCCGCCACCGTCGCTGTTGCCATTGCCGCTACTGCATGCCGCCGCCGCCATCACCGCCACCGCCGCCGCCGCTGCCGCTACTGCCGCTGGGACCGTGTTCCCGCTGCTAATTAATCGATAAGAGGCTGCGAAATCACGTCTGATCACGTCTGCACACAGAGTTAATTACGTGTGCGCATAGTTTCTTTATTGAGTTCTTCGCATCCGACAATCGTATATGCGTGAACCGCGGCGTGCACGCATGCGCACACGAGCGAGCATGATATAGAATGATGCGTTTGACAAAAGTATGAAATGCGCACACGCTCGTTCGTAAATATATATATATTTATATTTATTTATTTATTTATTTATTTATACGAATATATACGATGAATGTACACCATATATTATATAATATATCGTGTACATTCATCAAATCATACAGAAATGATTGGTATAAGAATTGACGCGTACACACTACCCGGTACGCGCTCAGGGTGTTACAATCGCCCGAGGTGATTCTCATATTCTCTCTCTCTCTCTCTCTCTCTCTCTCTCTCTCTCGTGTAGGTTTGCTTGTTATTTTTTGTCCTTTAAAAAAACCGCGTTTGGAATTCAATATAGAGAGACGCGCGTGCGTGGCTACCGCGTGTCGATTACATTTGTTATTCTAACACGATTTATTAACGTGTGCGCGCGCCCTTCACTCCCTTTCCCCCTCTACCCCTCCTGCCTGCCTCGGTTGGCGGTTGCAGTTCAGCATTATTCTGTTCGAAACCTGATTTATGGCCGTAGACGCTTCGTTGGCTGCGCTGTGCAGCGATAGCGTAGGTGCGGACGCGTGAAATAGAAACGGCGGCTTTGTTAATGGAAAACTGAGTGAAGTGATGACAAACAACATATTTCAATTTCCAGATTACAAATCGTTGTGATTGTCAAGGAACGAACGAAGCCGTGGGTGTATATATATATATATATATA
>NW_014577354.1:181049-182248 GCF_000485595.1 Priapulus caudatus
CACACACACACACACACAGCACGCACGCACACACACACACACACACGCGCGCGCGCGCGCGCGCACGCACGCACGCACGCACGCACTTGTCGAATAGTCCTTATTCACCGGGTTTGGCTGAGGTCTATGTATGTTACAATGACATTAAGGTTTGGGTTAGACATCGGAAATGAAATGGGGAATCGGTTTAGAATTAGGCGCTAGTTGAAACACCAAGTTTACTTAGATAGAATTATGTTAGGCTGTTTCGCTCAAGCTCCTTCTATGTAAAGTTTAACGGTTGCCCGAGAAGCCGAGTGTAGTTCATTCACAGCAAATATTAAGGATATAGCAATATCATTGTATGGAGTTTGACTCCATCTATTTTCTCCACGCCTCTTTTGACAATTGTAAAGCCTCTTTTGAGAATTATAAAACCTCTTTTGAGAATTATAAAGCCTCTTTTGAAGGCTGCATAGGCTGTTATAAGAACCTGACGACACTGAGCCTTGGCTAGCCGTTATTTGCGACAAAGTCACGGTAGCAACTATTTTGCGCACATGATTGAGTGTTAAATCGGTGTCTTTTCTCACACACACCATGCACGTCGTGTAAGCCTATATGCTCGTGGTGCCCGCGCATGCGTGAGTGCGCATGATCGCACAATCGCGAGGTTCGCATACAGTTCAAGTCTGATCACCCTGACATGATAGTCATCCTCACTATTGCACACGTCCCACCCACGCTATATTATACGCATGGGCTGGCAGGGCACGTCATAACGCTGACTAGGATTTGACCTTTATTGCACCATATGTATTATTGCACCATATGCAATATAGAGAGAGCGGAGATAGGATTGTCATGTGGGAGCGTTTGCCATCGAGTGGGAAGGGAGGGATAATAACCATGCTACACCAGCGACATCTAGCGGCCGGTTATCTCACCAGCGCTGTGGGTTGTTTGACGCTTGGCAACGGAAGGAAACCGACGGCGGGGTATTAGCGAAGGATTTGCATGTTTTACGGTTTTTTTTATCGCGGTGTGAAAGGGCGAAGATCGCCGCGTTATCTCGCGTGACAAAGACGAGCCGTCGTCGTCTTCGTCGTCGAAGCCGACCGCAGACTGTGTATATACAGGAAGCGCGCTGATTGAAAACGGCTGGCTCGCTCCGGAGAGAGAGAGAGAGAGAGAGAGAGAGAGAGAGAGAGAGAGAGAGA
>NW_014577354.1:186189-187046 GCF_000485595.1 Priapulus caudatus
TATACATATACATATATATATATATATATATATATATCGCTCGACCTCATCACGTGTCGACGTATCCGATGAGTAAGTAACTCGCTGTGCAATTTCGTGTCTCGCACCTCATCATCACTCATACAATGTATCCGCGGCATCGCCTTATACAATATGATACTGGCTTTCATCTATACATAATGACGGCCGATTGCTACTGAGCGCGTACGCGACGCGACGCGACGCGACGCGACGCAAGAAATGCGTCATCGACGCCGGTACGCCTCACTTGTCGCTTATTATAAACGCTTTACTCGTGTTACGACGGTGGCGGATGTGCAGACGATGCGACGCTGCAGCCGCTGACGTCAACACGCATGCACTCGTCGTTGCAAATTCGTTTCTATGAGTTCAAAGTTCAAGTTCTAACTCGGCTGCATCGGGATAACTTATTGCGTGGTTATAGCTGACTTACAGTTGAATGTGATGATGGTCGAATACTTGTGTTGGGGGGGGGGAGTGGCTGTGGATCCGCGTCACGTAGGGACAGTTTAATGCCGTCATGTTTGTATGTAATCGACAATTAGATAGCCGCCATGTTAGATATCCGCCATGTTTGAGGTTAAGCATGTTAGATGGCCGCCATGTTTGAGGTTAAGCATGTTAGATGGCCGCCATGTTTGAGGTTAAGCATGTTAGATGGCCGCCATGTTGGACTGTCGCCATGTTGTTGCGCTACGTGGCTTGGTCTTAGTGGACTCGTATTTGGGATAGAAACAATCTCGTTCTTAGGGGGGAAATCTTCCTATTTGTAGCTACAGCAACTCGTAGCTACAATACATAATAACTAACAACATCAATAAATATATATATATATA
>NW_014577354.1:194047-198916 GCF_000485595.1 Priapulus caudatus
GTGTTTTTTTCTCTCTTTCTCTTTTTTGCTCTCTCTCTCTCTCTCTCTCTCTCTCTCGCTCTCTCTCTCTCTCTCTCTCTCTCTCTCGCTCTCTCTCTCTCTCTCTCTCTCTCGTTCTCGCTCTCTCTCTCTCGCTCTCTCTCTCTCTCGTTCTCTTTCTATCTATCCATCTATGTGTCTGTTCCCGTCTCTCTTCTTACTGTTTGCTCTGTGTCACTAACATCGCGTGTATAGAGGGAGGCAGAGCGAGAGAGATAGAGATCTGAAGTGAATGAGATGGTGAGAGAGCGAGAGAGCGTGAGAAATGGTGAGGGAAAGAGAGAGAGAGAGAGAGAGAGAGAGAGAGAGAGAGAGAGAAAGAGAGAGAGCAGAAAAGAGAATGAGAGAAAAAGAAACACACAGAAAGAGTAGGGGAGAGGGGGGAACGTTAGCTGGTCGCCCCCGACGCCGATGTGCGAGACCGCCTGATGACGTGCCCCTGGAGATTTCCCTCGTTTGCGATCTCACTACACGCGATGCCAAATACCGAGCAATTCAAGCAATCCGGTTTGCGGCTGAATGGATTTGATGGCCAGAAAATTCCTAACGTTTCCACCGGTTTATCTCGACCACCGAGGAGCATGTTTGCGGCAGCGGCGGTAAAGGTCACCTATTTTGCCATCGCGAGTCTCATTATTTTGTCGTGGGTGATATATATATACGCACTGCTTTTAATTCATTGTTGTCGCCGATACCCCTAGGGTTGAAGGTGTTTTATTACTGGGGAATACTCCTGGGTCTATTTTTAATTCGCGGCTAATATAGTGAGCTTCTTACTAAGACCTTCGCCCTCCTTCTTTTCGCATCGCCTCCGGTCTTCTTCGCCTTCCTTCGCATCGCCATCGTAGAACGGTGGGAAGCGATCGCGCGGTGTGCGCGCGCGAGAGAGGGAGAAATAGTTGTACCTTCGCGGACAAATCGGATTACACGCGCAGATAAGGAACGAAGCGGACTTAACCACTCGGAAATCACCACTCGATAAAAACCGTCGACCATTCAACGTAGACGAATCGCCGACGATAATGGAACGATGAGAGAGGATTGTCAGCTCAGACGTTTGCGACACACACACACACACACCCTCTCTTCCTCCTCTTATTCTCTACCCCCGCTCTCCCTCCCCCTCCTCCTCTCCCCCTCTCTATATGCTGATCATGGCAGCACGTCGTGGCACGCCGTGGCGCGGTGCCGCCGTCACTAATGGCGCGCGCAGTTTCGTGTTCGTTGAATATTCAAATGCGAACACAGATCAATTGTTGATCCCCGTACATATTCGAGAGACGGGTATGGAGCAAGAGGGATGAGAGATAGGGGGAGGAGAGAAACGAGATATACGAGAGAGGAGGCGAAGAAGAGAGCGAGCAGGAAAAATAGAAACAGTGGGTAAAAGAGGGCGTGCGCATATATATATATATATATAGAGAGAGAGAGAGAGAGAGAGAGAGAGAGAGAGAGAGAGAGAGAGAGAGAGAGAGAGAGAGAGAGAGATAGATAGACACAGGGAGAGAGAAAAGAGAGCGGGAGAGAGAAGAGGGGGAAAGGGAGAGAGAGCGAGGAAGAAAGAAACGTGCAGGGAGCGAGATAGATAGATGGATGGATAGACAGAGAGAGGGAGATGCGGAAAGTTGTTACAAAGGACGAAGAGAATTACAGGCCCAAATGAAAGATGCGATCGTGGAAGATGGCAGCGTTGATAAAGGAAGCGGTAGAAGGTACAGATAACGACGTGAACATGAGAGAGAAGGAGATCGAGCTAGAGAGATAGCGAAAGCGAGATACAGAGGAGACCGAGAGAGGGAGCGAGTAAGGGGGGGACGAGCGGAAAGCAATAGAGAGAAGGGAAAGAGGAAGCGAAGAGGAAGAAGAAGACGAAGAAAACGAAGAAGGACGGAAATGAGTAGGAAGGAACGGAAAACAGAAGAGACATGGACGAGCAAATGAGACAGAGAGAGAGAGAGAGAGAACACGCGCGCGAGAGAGAGAAAAGGAGTGAGGGAGATTCAGAGAAAAAAAGAGCGAGAAAGAGAAACAGAGCGAGAAAGACGCAGCGAGAAACCGACAGAGAAATACAAAGAGAGAAACAGAGAGAAAGACAGAGAGATTAAGAGAGAGAGAGAGAAAGAGAGAGAGAGAGAGAGAGAGAGAGAGCGAGAGAGAAAGGGCGAGTCCATGGGAAGGAGCTGCTGGTGAAATAAAGCTGGTGGGTTGATCACGAAGCTGAGTGATGCAGGCGGTGAATCGCGAAGCCAGAAAACATCACAGCATCACAGCATCACTGCATCACATTCGCACACACCGGGGACTATTAAAGATTCCTTCCACCCGTAACTAATGTAACTCATTTGTAACGAATTTCGGTAGAAAAACCCTCCTACACTACGTACCTTCCACCACCCGCTCCTCCCGCCGTTTAAATGATGAAGTGAGCGAGTGAATGTCGCTGATGTCGTGAAAATAAAACGAAATTGTACGATGAGTGAATTGAATTGCCGCCGTGTAGGGAAATGACAAATTCGAGGAAAAATTTGCGTTTTATTCATTCGCCGAGTGTTTTTTGTGTGTGTCGTAGAGATATTTCATTTACGACAAATATGATGTTTCGTTTCGATGAATTGCAGGTAGATGACGATGGATTGATAACTCTTGTTCATTTAGCGAGGTGGCGACACATGCATGCTGTGAACACTTAATGGTAACTTTAATTATTACAACTTAGTGGAAAGGGGAGAACGGTTAGTTTCGACACGCTGGGGCCAATTTACTCGGAAATAATCGGAATTTTACTCTGAGAACCGGCAAGACGCCAAATGAATTCGCCAAATTACGATTACCAAGATTAAAATTAAACTGGAGATTCCGACTGGGGTTTATTTCAGCTGGCAACTAGGAAATTTTAACCTGGGACATTGAGAATAGACCGCCCGCGTCCTTTCTTTAAAGAGTTTGTCCAATACATAAGTTTATAGGATTTGTCCTGGTATTTCTACACTTCATCATGTGAACATCCTGGAACAAACGTGAATCGTGAACGTAAACGTAGAACAAATTCTCGGGAATGTCTGCAAAAAACGTACATGCAAATATAAACGCACAGCCACGAAAAAGCGTCGAAGTTTTGCTACGAAAATTTTACGCGCAGCGGCAAGGTAGGGAGACACAGTAAGTACACACGTAAGAGACACACGCTGCCGCTGATGCCCCCGCCGTTGTCTCCACGGCCGCCGATGCGAGCGCAGCTTCTTTATTGCTGCGCTGCTATTACCGTGTTACGTTTATACGCGTTTAGAATTACCGAGCTCAGGCCGCGGAAGCCACGCAGTCGTTGACGGGGGTAATTTCGCAGCACGGTCATTTAAACCCACGCCGTCATCTTGAGTGGCCGTTGTCGCGGCGCGATCGTGATACGCTCGCATCATCGTTGCCATTATTGATGGCGATTGTCCGTGTATCTCTTTCTGTGTGTGTGTGTGTGTGTGTGTGTGTGTGTGTCTGTGTTATGTGTGGTGTGTCCTGTCTGTCTGTGTTGTTGTGTCGTGGTGTCTGGTGTGGGGGTTGTGTGCGTGTGGCGTGTTGCGTGTGCGTGTGCGTGTGTCGTGTGCGTGGTGCGTGTGCGTGTGGCGTGTTGGTGTGCTGTTGCGTGTTGCGGGTGCGTGTGCGGTGGCCGTGTCGCGTGGTGCGGTGTTTTGTGGGGTGTGGTGTGTGTGTGTGTGTGTGTGTGTGTGTGTGTGTGTGTGTGTGTGTATGTGTGCGTGTGTGTTTGTGTGCGCGCGTGTGTGTGTGTATTCTTGCGCATAATAACGCATAATCTCTCATCCTCATCAATACAATGGCACCGCGGCAGTGCTATGCACATCGCAGTCTAAGTTGCCGTAATGCCACCAGCAACCTCGACAATGTTCTATTGTTACGACCAACAATGCAGCCAATGCACTGAGAGCGGTTATTTCGTATCCGCTGTCTTCATACACCGCCGTTCAATGGCTCGCTAAGTGGGGAGGCGTGTAAACACATGATGCGATGCTTCAATACTGTGTGCGCGCACCACTGATCTTTACTATACTAAATATAGTTACTAAAGTTAGTATAGTAGAGATCAGTGGCGCGCACGCATGTGATAGATAATTCAACGTCACTAGATGGCGACAGTATAGAGGGGGGGGGCGTGCATAGGCAGCAGGCCTGAATAATCACCGAATAGAAATTAATTAAAAATACTTAGAGAATTTTGCTGCATACGCTACATAGAATTTATTCAAGCTAAATGACCACAGATTCAAAGTCCATTCTTCACTCGAAATTTTTTGCCAGATTGTTTTCGAGAATTACGTAGTCGAACCCCGTTTCTAACACAGCTATGCCACTTGACAGAATGGCACAATTACACGATAATATCAATCTTACTCATAATGCTTACTAAACTTCTACGAGGCATCTAACATGCGAGCATAATTCAAATTAGTGCATTCTCGTGCCGAATTTTACCGCCAAAAAAAGGCCTTTTCTAGAGACGAAATAATGGCGCAAACGGTAAACAATTGGCGGAATGCTACTGTTGTATTGAGCTTACTTAAAAATTGGGCGTGGCCCCAAAGATAGCGGCGGCATAGCCCCAAAGTGGCGGCGGAGCCCGACGATATCCGGCGCGAGAACATTGACCTTTATTCTTGCCGAGATGCGGATACTTGATTATTCATGCAAACCCCGCGAGGGGCTGCAGGCAAGCACCCGCTACAAGTCTCTGCTATTACGTATGTTGATGTACTTGTGCGCTCGTTGTGTGTGTGTGTGTGTGTGTGTGTGTGTGTGTGTGTGTGTGTGTGTGTGTGTGTG
>NW_014577354.1:199115-201581 GCF_000485595.1 Priapulus caudatus
GTGTCGTGTGCGCGCGTGTGTTCGCGCGCGCGCGCGTGTGTGTGTGTGTGTGTGTGTGTGTGTGTGTGTACGCGCGTGCATGGAGATTGCTCGCTCCCTTTACGCTCTGCGCATGCCCTAATTCTCTTTGCTGCACTTCGATAGCTATGCTGCGCGCACGCTGACTAGCAATATACACATCCTAATCCTCCTCGTTATATATATATACATATATATAGATATATTCGCACTAGATTATGGCGTCCCCGTCAAATTGACGAGAGAACTGTGTTTATCTAATGGATCAGCGGTACATAGCCGGCATAATGATCAGCTGCCCGCCGGGTGACGCCACGTGTCGCCGTGCCATTAGCGGAAGCGCGCGGAGGGAGGAGAGGAGTGTGTGAAGGAGAGAGCAGGTTCGGGAGAGGAACGGGGAGGAGGGTGTGGGAGGGAGATATCTAAATTAGCGGAAGAAGGGGAGGAGCGGGCGGATGCGAGAGCAGGCTGGGGGGAGGGCGGGAGGAAGCGAGAGGAGGCTGAAGAGAGACACGTGAAGGAGAGAGGGCGAAAGCAGGAGAAGAGCGGCAGGAGGCGACAGCAGGCTGGAGAAAGGCACAGGAGGGAGAGAGCGGCGGGAGAGAGAGACAGAGAGGAGCGGGAGGACGCGACAGCAGAACGTAGAGAGGCACGAGAAGGAGAGAGAGGCGATAGGAAGAGATCGAGAGGGGCAGGAGGCGAGCGAGAGGAGGATGAAGGGAAGCACAGAAGGGAGAAAGCGGCGGGAGTCGGAGAGTAGCGGGAGGAAGAGATCGAGAGGAGCGGGAGGAAGCGAGAGGAGGCTATAGAGACAGGCACGAGAAGGCGGGAGCGGCGGAAGGGAGAGATCTAGAGGAGCATGAGAAAGAGACGAGGAGCAGGAAGAAGCGAGAGAAAGCTAAAACGAGAGCGCTGGGATTCGCAGCGCTCTCCTCACGCCGTGAATACGTAATGACGGAGCTGGTGACGTCATGACGCAAGATTCGTTGCCCGACGCGCGTGATCACGTCGGCACGAAGCGACGCCGGATGAGATGTTTGAAGGCGTCCTTAATTTTCACAGCGAGGAGAGGATAGGAGCGAGGAATACTAGAGAGAGGGAAAGAGAGAGTGTTCGAACGAGAGAGTGAGCGTGAGAGAGGGTTAGAAAGCGAGAGAGAGAGAGAGAGGGAAAGAGAAAAACAGATGGAGAGCGTTAACGAGACAAAGAAAAAGACAGTTAGCGAGAAAAAGAGAGAGAAAGATATATCTAGAGAAAGTGGCAGAGTTAGAGTTAAACTTAGAGTTATATTTGGAGTTCGAGAGAAAAAGAGAGAGAGAGAGAGAGAGAAAAAAAAAGAGAGAACCGAGTAGAGTGTGTGTATAGGTGGGGTAAATCGTCAGTGATAGGATGACGACGATGACGATGGTACTTAGCATGCGGCAGCGTGCAACAAATTTAACCTTGACTAACGGCGACACAGATGTTTATAGACTCGTGCCGCGATGCTAGTTGAAGTGCGTGCGTGCATATGTTGGTGCGTGCACATGTACCTGCGTACGTGCGTGAGCATGTGCGTATGGAAGTGTGTGCGCATGTGAACGCGTGCGCGCGTGCATGCGTGGGTGCGTGTGTATGTGTGTGCGAGTGTATGTACAAATGTGCGTGTGTGCGCATGTGCGTGTGATCGGAGGTATATGCGTGGCGCTAGCGCGTCTGCCTATATACGTGCGTGCATACATGCGTGCGTGCATGCATACATGCGTGCGTGCGTGCATACATGCGTGCGTGCATGCTGTGCTAGCGTGTAAGTGCTCGCGTGCGTAGACGCGCGGGCTTTCGCGATGATTGAGAGAACAGCTACTTCCATCAATCGCCCGACGATAAGTATCAGACGAAACCGTTTACATCCCATCTCGGGGCCGAGTTTGCTTGCGTTTTAGCGCCGTAAGTGTTTCATTTTTTCCTCTAATCTCTCTCTCTCTCTCTCTCTCCGTCTCGCAGACTCGCCGTAGCACGACAGACAAGTATGTAGTTTCTCCCCCGGTAAAGTGAAGATCGATGGCAGATTTTCCGTCCGGCCGACCGTCGCGTTCGGCATTTATTTATCCGTATAGCGTCGAGTATCGACTTCAAACGGACATGACGTAATTACCGGAGTGCGGGTATTACCGCCTGCAAAGCGATGACCATAACTCCTTCTGATCCTCTCTCTTGCACTCGCGTGCGCGCTCTCTCTCTCTCTCTCTCTCTCTCTCTCTTTCGCTCTCACGCTCTCGTTCTATCTCTCTCGCGCGCGTTCTCTTTCAATTTTTTCTCTCTATATATATATTTATATATGTCTCGCTCTCTCCTCCTGCTCTCTCTCTCTCTCTCTCTCTCGCACTCACTTCCTTCTCTCTGTGTATGTCTCTCTCACTCTCTCTCTTTCTTTCCCCTCTTTGTTTTTTTCTGTCTCGCTATCTCTCT
>NW_014577354.1:201900-207011 GCF_000485595.1 Priapulus caudatus
CTCTCTCTCTCTCTCTCTCTCTCTCTCTCTCTCTCTCTCTCTCTCTCTCTCTCTCTCGCAGCGCTTGCGTTCCGGCGCATTTATCGCAAAAAAAGAAAGACGGAAAGCGAGAACAACGGAATCGATACGGCAGCGTTTTCATCGGAGTCCGCTTCTGCTTTCTGTGTTTTTCTGTAAGTGTCGTGTCGAATGAGACGAAGCCGTGCCAAATAAACCGTCGAAGAAGAATGGAGAAGCGAGAGATCGGTTAAATGTAAATAGGCACTCGAAGGTGGAGCAGTGCCAACCCGGATCCCGGTAATGCGTCCAATGTTGACATTCATCGACCGATCACCGCCGCCGCGCGCGAAAACCTTCCGCGTTTTACCGTTACCAGCCACCCCGACAAAAAATGAAGTGAAATCGCGAAAAAAAAAAGTTTTCTTGATATAGCTGCTGCCTGGGTATTGCGAACCGCCATGTTGTCCGGTTTTCGATGACGCGGTGATACCGAGAAACATTTCTGAGAAAGATTGGCTGACGTTTTTTCTTGCCATGTTGAACCGTTAGTCACGTGATTCACGGTTTGAAACGTGGTTGGCTCGCATCGTTTCCCGCCATGTTGAACCGCTAGTCACGTGATTCACGGCTGAAACGTGGTTGGCTCGCATCGTTTCCCGCCATGTTGAACCGCTAGTCACGTGATTCACGGCTGAAACGTGGTTGGCTCGCATCGTTTTCCGCCATGTTGAACCGCTAGTCACGTGATTCGAGAGAGAGATACGATTGGCTAGGAATGTCAATCATGGCTAGATTCGCTATGGCTAGATTCGATTACTAGTCATCATGTCCGCGCTTTGCGTCCGTAAATCTACGGCACATTTCAACTTTTTACCCAGATATTAATAATTGGTATAACCTATTACAGAGGTTTGTAATAAATCCCCAACTATTTCAGTTCAATGATATCAGCGAAGGATTTTCGCGTATAATCTAATTCAACGAGACTTTATAAACGTAATCGTCGCAGAAGCATCCGCGTTTTGAGCCGAAGATACATTACAGCGTCATCATAGATATATATATATATATATATATATATATATATATATATATATATTATATAATATAATGTGCGTGGGCGCGACGGCCCGCGTGCTGTGTGTTTGTCGTGCGACGCGGCAGTGCGCGTGCGTTGTGTGTATGCTGCTGTGGTGTGGGTGTTTTGTGGGTTATATATATAATATATGATCATTATGTGGTGTGGTGTGGTGTGTGTGTGTGTCGTGTTGTGTGTGTGTGTGTGTGCTGTGTGCGTGTGCTGTCGTGGTGTGCGGCGTGCTGTGTGTGGTTGTGTGTGCGATGCGCGCGCGTCGTGCGCGTGATTGCGTTGTATTAATGTTGATGCGTGCGTGGTGCCGTTGCGTGCGTGCGGGCGTGCGGTGCGTGCATGCGTGCGTTGCGTGCGGGCGGCGCGTCGTGTGTAATGTTGTGTGTATGTGTGTGTGTGTGGGGTGTGTGCTTAGTGTGTGTGATGTGTGCGTGTGTAGTGTGTGTGTGTGTTGTGTATGTGTGTGTATTTGTGTGTGTGTGTATTGTGTGTGTAGTGTGTGTGTGTATTGTGTGTGTATTGTGTGTGTGTCGTATGTGTTGTGTGTGTGTTGTGTGTGTATGTGTGTGTTGTGCTGTGTGATGTATGTGTGTGTGTGTGTGGCGTGTGTTGTGTGTGGCCGGTGGTGTGCGCGGTGTGTGTGTGGGTGCTTGTGTGTGTGTGTGTGTGTGTGTGTGTTGGATGTGTGTGTGTGTGTGTTGTGTGTGGGTGTGTGATGTGTGTACATGTGTGTGTGCTTGTGTGTGTGTGTGTTGTGGGGGGTGGGGGTGTGTGTGTGGTGTGTGCCGTGTGTGTGTGCGCTGTGGGGGTGTGTGTGTGTGTGGTGTGTGTCGTGTGTCCTGTGGTGGTGGGGTGTGTGTTGTGTGTGTGGTGTCGTGTGTGTGTGTGTGTGTGTGTATGCTGTGTGGTTGTGTGTGTGTGGTGTGTGTGTGTGTGTCGTGTGTGTGTGTGTGTGCTGTGTGTGTTGTGTGCAGTTACGCGCGCGTGGACAATTTGAAGTGTGTTCCTCGCAGTGTTTCATTTAAAGCAGTTTTTTGTGTTACTCGCAAGGCTCGAGAAGCGAGAGAGAGAGTGAGACAAGAAACGAGAGTGCGATAGGAGAGACAGAGAGAGAGAATGGAGAGCTGAAATAGAGAGACAGAGAGAGAGAATGAGGAGTGAAATAGAGAGACAGAGAGATGAGAATGAGGTTGGAAATAGATGAGACAGAGGAGATGAGAATGAGAGTGATAATTAGAGAGACAGAGAGAGAGAATGAGAGTGATGAGAAAGTAACGCACATGCGAGAAAGTGGAGATAGAGCAGAGAGAAGAGAGAGAGAGAGACGAGAGAGATGAGAGAGAGAGGCCAGAGAGAGAAGCAGAGAGGAGTTAGTTTGTAATTTGCTAACGTTCTATGCGGTGCTGTGAGCATTACGCGGGATTGGCGTTTTGCCGACGGAAGTTGAGATTGCCGACGGCTACCGATGGACATTTAATCAGTGCGGTGGCTTAGTAACTAGTTAGTGCGTCGTACGGTCGGGATCGTACTCGCGCTGAGGCTGCGCCTAGTTACCGCAAGAGGTACGTGCCAGGCTTAGTGTAGGCTATAACACTAAAAATATTCTATGACGTCACTTCTGTGGGAAAAATACATTATGACGTCACTTCTGTGGGAAAAATACACCATGACGTCACTTCTGTGGATCAAAGTCTGTGGGTCGACTATTATGTGATGTAACTTCTTGTCCCTTGTCAAGGCTTTCGTCACTTTTTCTGGGGTGACTGTAGATAATGAGTCAAGTAGCAGAATGAAGCGTGAGGGCTGCGGCAGAAGGAAGGATGAGCGGCGCAGCGAGGAAGTGTGAAGCGAAAAAACAGCAGAAGGAAGGGTGAGGCTTGCAGAGAGGGGCAAGGATAAGGGTAGCGCAGCAGAGGGACGGGGGAGGGAGCAGCAGAAAGAAGGGTCGCAACAGCAGATAAATGAAGAGTGTGGGCAGCAGTGGAAGAAAGCGTCAGACTAAAAAAAAAAAACAAGAGTAAAAAAAAAAACCGGCTAGACCGCGAGTGGCGCGAGACAGACACATTTCATCGCATACAGCGCCTTTCGATTATGTCGCGCCTGCCTCTGCGCCCATCTTATGGTTCGTATTCGCGTGCCTGTGTGGAGACAATGGCCTACTAATGTTTTTGGTAACTTCTGTAACGGCCATGCGGCCCGTTGTCAGAAAACAAATTGGCGTCTTAACATTAGTCTTAACATTAACGTTTTTTCTCTTAAGCCGTTGGACAGAAAACGCTGCTGCGAAGTTACGATTAATGAAAAATCGATAGCAGATTTCCTGCATAACAGATACGAAACAAAGTGATTGGTTCGACAGTCTAGGAGAAATTGTTAATGTTAAGACTAAAATTATTAAGACTAATTTTGTTCTGACCAACGTGGCCCCCAGGCTTTATATGCGAGTTGTCCGTAATGTCTGTATCGTGCCGTAATGTCGGGCGGGGTGAGGAGAGGGGTGCGGGGCGAACCGTGTAAGACGTCCGCGGCGACATCGTAATCGCTGGCTTTCTCCCTCCATCACAGGTCTCTCCCTTGTCTCTCCCCATTACAGGTTTTCTCCCTTGTCTCCTCCATTACAGGTCTCTTTTCCTGTCTGCTCCCCATACAGGTTTCTTCCTTTGGTTCTCGCTCATATTACAGGTCTCTCCATGTCTCTCCCTATCACATGTCTCTCACCTTGTTTCTCCCAATCACAGATCTCTCCCTCTGTTTCTCAAATCAACGAAATCACTCCCCTTTCTTCTCCCTATCACAGGTTCTCCCCTTTCTTTTTCTCTCTCACCATTTTAGGTCTCTCCCCTGTTTCTCTTCCATCACAGGGCTCTCTCCCCTGTTTCTCCGCATCCACACGGTCTCTCCCTGTTTCTCTCCCCTTCACAGGTCTCTCCTCTGTTCTCTTCACATCACGAATCAATCCTTCTTTCTCTCCCTAGCCAGGTTTTTCTCGCCTGTCTTCCCACAACAACAAGTCATTTCCCCAGCACAGATCTCTGTCCCCATGCTCTCCCCTGCTCTTCCCCTTGCTCCCCCTCTCTCTTCCTGTCTTTCCCCTCTCTCTTCCTGTCTCTCCCCTGTCTTCCCCAAGCAGCACGCCTCCTCCCTAGCTCACGCTAGCGGGGTTTCTACTTCGGTAACCTTGTCCGTCGTAATGAGCGCGGAACCATCTTTATTAACGTTCGTTTCTTGCCGCCAACTCCGCGAATTCAACGAGAAACGTAAAAAAAATTATCGCGTAAGGGCGTCGTCGAGTGGCAGGTTGGACCGCTTAAGAGCTAAAAAAAAAGTAGTTAAGAGGAGAGAGTCGCGCCGCGAGTGCAGAGCGAGAGGAGAGAGAGGTGGGCGAGGTGACGGCACGAGAAGGAGAGCAGGGCGAGTGATGAGACGAGAGAGAGAGACGCGAGTGAGAGGAGAGGTGAGAGGAGAGACGGCGATTGTGAAGAGAGAGAGTGAGATGAGAGCGAGTGGTAGAAGAGATGCGCTGCCGTGAAGAGAAGAGAGGCGCAGAGACGAGTGAGAGAGAGAGAGGCGAAGTGAGCGGAAGAAAGAAGCAGAAAGAGGAGAGGGGCGACGTGAAAGGGAGAGACGGAAGAGAGCAGGGAGGAGAGAGAGAGAGAGCAAGGAGAGAGTAAAGAGAGAGATTATGGCTGAGTGAGAGAGAGAAAGCATCGCGAAGTGAGAGAGAAAATAGAAAGAGAGAGAGAGTAGCGAGAGAGAGAGTTAAGGGGCCGAGAGTAGTCAGAGGAGTGAGAGAGAGAGAGAAAGAAAGAGAGAAAGAGATTAAGCAGAGAGAGAGAGAGTGGGGAGGAGAGCTAGCAGTTGTACTTATTGGTAAGACAGGATGGTAGTCGACGGAGCTGCAGCGGACACGTGGCTGACTAAGCGCGCTTTCGTCGGAGTTCAATATATTGAATTTTGCGGTATTCGGCTTCTGCGTGCGTTGGTGCGTGCGTGTGGAGTAGCGTTGCCGTGCTAATGGAGT
>NW_014577354.1:207036-212856 GCF_000485595.1 Priapulus caudatus
TCTCTCTCTCTCTCTCTCTCTCTCTCTCTCTCTCTCTCTCTCTCTCTCTCTCTCTCCTCTCTCTCTCTCTCTCTCTCTCTCTCTTCTTCTCTCTCTCTCTCTCTCTCTCTCTCTCTCTCTCTCTCTCTCTGTCTCTCTCGCTCTGTCTCTGTCTCTCTCGCTTTCTCTCGATGGTTCGATGGGTTCCATTCGCGAGACACTCATTCGAATAATCATTCGGTAAACGTGAAAGACTGTTAGAGATCTGACTATTGGGTTAGCCTCGTGGCGCGTCGTTGGTAACAGCCCGGCGACGGGAAATGCAGATATAATGAAATATATAGTAGTACTGGAGCCCGTTGTCAGAAACAAAATTAGTCTTAACATTAGTCTTAATACTAACATTTTCTCGTAAACCGTCGACAGCACTTTGTTTCGTATTATTGTGAGGAAATCTGCTACGATTTTTCATTCAGGTAACTTCGCAGCGTTTCTGTCAACGCTCTAAGCGAAAAAGTTAATGTTAAGACTAATGTTAAGACTAATTTTGTTTCTGGCAGCGGGCCCCTGGTTGTTCGCATGAGCTTAGACGGGCGGTTGATGTGCGTCGATATGTACGATAACCACGATGCCATACTTTCTTATACGAACTTCTTCAGAGCGATGAAAATTATAGACGAATGCTGTCGAGACTATGTGTGTATATGCATATTGAAATATAGAGTAAAATATATTACGATCAATTACTGACGGTGTTACGGCGTAGTCGATGTTTATACTGTGCATTTATTCATATTTATATTAGGTGCTATAAATATTTGTCCCACTTTCTGCGCGGGATGGGGTCGGGCATTTCTACGCGTATACGCATATGTTATAGTATAATATATAGTATAGTATATAGTATAACTCAGGTATCATGCGAAATTCATGGCGCGATGCTGCGGGAAAAGTGAATATTATATATTTGATTTTGCCATGCACACGTGCTGGCATCCCGCCCGCGAACTTTTTTTTTTCCTACACGTTATATCCATTGGGCCCTTCTGATTGGCTGCTTTGATTTGACCACACCATAGATAGTGTTTGGGATACCATAGACAGTATATAAGCCGATTCGGTTAGGGTTAGGGTTATAGGGTTAGGGTTGGGACTTTTGCATCATATTCTTGATATACAGAAAGTCTGATGCGGAAGTTGATATGCGTATATCAAGTCCAATGGATATAACGTGTCGGAAAAAAAACTTCAGTTTAGGCTCCAGTTTGAGCGTATAAAAACGGCCGAAGAAAATTATCTTAGCAGTCAACGGCGACAGACGTCCGAGGCCCAATTCCCTGTACTGTATATTATTATTGGCATCATGCGAAATTCATGGCGCCATGCTGCGGGAAAAGTGAATCTTATATATCCTATTTTTCTATGCACACGTGCTGGCAGCCCGCCCGGCTCCAGTTTGAGAGTATAAAAACGGCCGAAGAAAATTATCTTAGCAGTCAACGGCGACCGTCGTCCGAGGCCCAATTCCCTGTATATTATAATATACATTGTAAAAATATCGATTTAATGCAATCATTGATAAGCCGATCAATTCAATGTTAACCTCTTTTATAATAGAACTCTAGTTTCACAACGGGCGGGGAGATAAGGGGGGGGGGGCATCTGAGCTGTGTCAATAACGCTGTGCTACACGTCCCAGCAATCGTAATGTCCTATAGAGTAGATACATTATATATATTACTATATTATATATTTATTTATTTATTTATTATTAGAATTATAAATGAGAATATTTAGTATATGCTATTCATTAACTAATAAAAAAATTCGTTTTGCAATTTCCACAATATTCTCCCCCAGTTTCTCCCAGCGAGCATATATAAAATAGTCGAGTAAATTTTCATCACTAGATGTCAGCACCTATCAAAGGGAGAAACGGTTCAATCTTAACACGGGTGTTGTTATTACACGGGCGTGGAGTCGTGGAGGGACAATTCAGTTCGCGACTTCAAAGTCCAAATCTTCCACAGAAAGATTCCACAGTCATACTTCCGTGCTAGACATGGCCTTATAACTCTAACCCTAACCCAGTAACCCTAACCCTAACTCTAACCCTAACCCCACGTTGCGGTACTGTTCCTCCACGCCCGGGGATTAGCATTTCCCTCTTAACACCCTATTGGATTAAAACATTCTTTAATTTAGAACCGACAAATAGGGCCTCTATTATCGAACCGCGGTTTCGTAGGATTAATTAATTTGGAATGAGTTAGATTGAGGAAAATTCTCCTAGGAAATCCCAAAGCTATTCTACAGCGCAGCTAGCGAAAAATTTTACATGTTCAATTCTGTATATTTTTATTTTACCGAAAGACGTTTTCTGGCGTTCTTTTGACTTGACGATTTGCATAAATGCTACAACAACCTTTTTTCTATATGCGATTATACTGAGCTTTTAATTCCATAAAAACTAGGAGAAATAAATTAGTGGTAGATATTAACCGCTTATAGAATAACCCCTTTGATGTTGTACTGCTTTTGTTAGAATGCCCCCGCGTCTGGTATGCCAATGAAAACGGCGGCATTTAAAGAGTGTGGGCAGCAGTAGAAGAAAGCGTCAGCGGCAGACCGCGAGTGGCGCGAGACAGACAACATTTCATCGCATTAACAGCGCTTTCTTTATGTCGCGCTGCTCTGCGCCCATCTATGGTTCGTATCGCGTGCCTGTGTGAGAGCAATGGCCTACCCGTTTGTAACTCTGTAACGGCCAGCGGCCCGTTGTCAGAAACAAAATTGGTCTTAACATTAGTCTTAACATTAACTTTTTCTCTTAGACCGTTGACAGAAACGCTGCGAAGTTACGAGAATGAAAAATCGTAGCAGATTTCCTCATAACAATACGAAACAAAGTGATGTCGACAGTCTAGGAGAAATTGTTAATGTTAAGACTAATTTTAAGACTAATTTTGTTTCTGACAACGTGCCCCAGGCTTTTAGGGAGTTGTCGTAATGTCTGTATCGTGCCGTAATGTCGGGCGGCGGTGAGGAGAGGGGGCGGGGCGAACCGTGTAAGACGTCCGCGGCGACTCGTAATCCTAGGCTTCTCCCTCCATCACAGGTCTCTCCCTTGTCTCTCCCCATTACAGGTTTCTCCCCTGTCTCCCTCCATTACAGGTCTCTTCCCTGTCTCTCCCCATCACAGGTTTCTTCCTTGTCTCCCTCTATTACAGGTCTCTCCCCTGTCTCTCCCTATCACATGTCTCTCACCTGTTTCTCCCCATCACAGGTCTCTCCTCTGTCTCTTCACATTACGAATCACTCCCCTTTCTCTCCCTAGCACAGGTTTCTCCCCTTTCTCTCACCAACACAAGTCTTTCCCCAGCACAGGTCTCTCCCCTGCTCTCCCCTGCTCTCCCCTGCTCCCCCCTCTCTCTTCCTGTCTCTCCCCTCTCTCTTCCTGTCTCTCCCCTGTCTCTCCCCAGCACACGCCTCCTCCCTAGCTCACGCTGCGAGGTTTCTATTTCGTAACCTTGTCCGTAATGAGCCGCGGAACCATCTTTATTAACGTCGTTTCTTGCGCCAACTCCGCGAATTCAACGAGAAACGTAAAAATTACTCGCGTAAGGGCGTCTCGAGTGTGCGGTGGACCGCTTAAGAGTAAAAAAAAAGTAGTAAGAGAGAGAGAGTGCGCGCGAGTGAGAGAGAGAGAGAGGGGCGAGTGAGAGAGAAAGAGAGAGGGCGAGTATGAGAGAGAGAGAGAGAGCGAGTGAGAGAGAGAGTGAGAGAGAGAGAGCGAGTGAGAGAGAGAGTGAGAGAGAGCGAGTGAGAGAGAGGGCGAGTGAGAGAGAGAGAGAGGGAGAGAGCGAGTGAGAGAGAGAGAGGGCAAGTGAGCGGAAGAAAGAAAGCAAGAAAGAGAGAGAGGGCGAGTGAAAGAGAGAGAGAGAGAGAGAGAGAGAGAGAGAGAAAGAGAGAGAGTAAGAGAGAGATATGGCGAGTGAGAGAGAGAAAGAGCGAGTGAGAGAGAAAAAGAGAAAGAGAGAGAGAGAGCGAGAGAGAGAGAGGGGGAGAGATAGAGAGAGAGTGAGAGAGAGAGAGAGAAAGAAAGAGAGAAAGAGATAGAGAAAGAGAGAGAGAGAGGGAGAGAGCTAGCAGTTGTCGTTATGGTGAAGACAGGATGGCTATCGACGGACTGCGCGGACACGTGGCTACTAAGCGGCTTTCGTCGAGCTTCAACTATATTGAATTTGCGGTATTCGCGTGGCTGCGTGCGTGCGTGCGTGCGTGCGTGAGTGCGGGTGCATGCGTGCGTGTGCGTGTGGAGAGCTCGTGACAGTTGTCGGATAACAGCGCGCATTACGCTGAAGATGGATCTCGAAGTGTTTTGTCATCGATCGCTGTCGCCCTTACTCGCCTCTCTCTCTCTCTCTCTCTCTCTCTCTCTCTCAAACGCAACAATTCGATATTTATTTGGTTGTGATTATCTGATACACTGCAACGATCAAAGCCACCGGTGTTAATACGCGAGTCTGCATGGCGTGCGCTTTCCAGTTGGCGTAATAGGTTCTTGGTCGTGTTTTTGTTCTTTGATCTGACGCCAATTCGTTCAGCAGATGCTCGCTTGTATTTTAAAGTGAGTTCAAATTAGAGCCATGTGATCAGTCCGTTTTCTTTGGCGCGAATATTTTTATATAAGCGGGACGAGTTTTAAGTCAGTACACTGGAGCTTGTTATCCATGCGTTAGTCTTGCTCTGCGTCAATCGAAAACAAGACAGACATCTCTCGTAGTTGAAAATCGAAATCGTGAGTAGCCTCTTCGAGTATATGAAACTGTATAAATATATTTTATTAATTTATATTATATATTAATTATAGTGTATATACAATATATAAATTATGTGCGAGCAGTTCCAACATATAAAAGTCGGATAGAATTTACTAGTGATAAGGATAGCAGATGAACACGATACACAATGCTCACATTTCCTCCAAAACACAAGCTCTAACTTGCGATGCACGCACTTCCCAACCTATCTACTGCCGCTCTCTTCTACCCCTTACTCTCTTCTTTATATGCCTCTCCATTCTCCTCCTCTCTCAGCTTTTTACCCGTTCTTCTCTCTCTCTCTCTCTCTCTTTTTTTATTTCTCTCTCTCTCTCTCGCTCTCTCTCTTCTCTCTCTATCACTCCTCGACTTCTCCTTATCAGGCGCCTTCTTTCGCACGATATCATAATTTGATCTTACTTTCATCATGCGACATCAAGTGCCGATGATTCAAAATAGAACGTGATCATAGACGAAGACGCTGGGTCAGTCTAACAACGGCAGCTGTGTGTAAAGCTATAGACTTGCGAAGCTAAACCCGTTACGAAAACCAAAGAAAACTAAATTGTGGAGTCCCGCGTTTAACGAAGAGTTAGAAAAGAGATAAAGGATATGGCACGTGCGCACGTGACTTTACGGCTGTTCTTTTGTTGTTTGTAACGCTACATGCGCATGCAGTTAATTGTATACTGTGTTATATATATATTATACTTATATTATATTATATTATATTATATTATATTATAATTATATATATATATTATATTATTATTATATTATATTAATGGTCGCGCATTTTGCTTGAATGGATTGGCATATATGGCATTTTGGTGGTCCGTAACCCATGCCGAGTTGACGCGCGCGGTGTCAAACGCGAGTACACCTCGCGTGAAGAAAGTGGGTGTGTGGAGCGCTGGCAATCGAGCTACCTCTTGCTATATCGAAGATTAGCACTCAATCAGATAGCTATATTATATAATAAATATAATAAATATAAAATCATAATAAAATAAATAAT
>NW_014577354.1:212881-221751 GCF_000485595.1 Priapulus caudatus
CTCTCTTCTTCTTCTCTCTCTTCTCTTCTCTTCTCTTCTTCTCTTCTCTGTGAACTGCTCTTCTTCTTCTCTTTCTTTTCTCTCTTCTCTCTTTCTGATCGTCTCTCTCTCTTTCTTCTTTCTCTTCTCTCTGCTCTCTCTCTCTCTCTCTTTGAGCTTTCTCTCTCTCTCTCTCTCCTCTCTCTCTCTCTCTCTCTCTCTCTCTTCTTTGTCTCTTTCTGCTCTCTCTCTTCTCCGCTCTCTCTCTCTTCTCTCTCTCTCTCTCTCTCTCTCTGCTTCTCTCTCTCTCTCTCTGCTGACTCTCCTTCTCGCTTTTCTTCCTCTTCTCTTCTTTCTTTCCTTATCTCTTTCGCTCTCTTTTCTCTTTCTCTCTCTTCTCTCTCTCCTTCTTCTTCTACCCTTCTTCGTTCTTCTTTTTTCTGCTTGCAATCTTTCTTTTTTTAGTCTCTTCGATCACCTCTTTTTTTTTTTTTCTGTCCTTTATTCTTTGAATGTGCCTTAATATCTTTATGAGTTTTAGTACGATTTCAGATTATAAACTGAATTAGATTAACTTTAATATTAATTATTATATCGTTAGAAGTAAAAAGCGGTGCGGAGGCGCGATTTTTTAATGTGGAAATAAAGAGCTGCATTATCATTGAAGTATTCTCTCTCCCTGCTTTCGTTTGCGCTCTGCTTCTTCTTTTTCCTTTCTCTTCCTTCTTTCTCTCTCTTCTGGTGCTTCTCTTCTCGGCTCTCTTTCTTCTCCTTTCCGGTCTTCTTCCTTCGTTTCTTCTCTCTTTTCCTCCTCTCTCTTGGTCTGTCTTTCTCTCTTATTTCTTTCGTCACGGATTCCCACTTATGGGCTTAACAATGTGGTATGCGTTGCGTGAGTGGTGTGGGACTGCTGTGTGTGTATTGTGTGTGATGTGTGTACGTTGTGTGTTTGTGCGTGTGTCAGCGGGTATGTGTGTGTGTCTATGCTTCTGCCTACAACGATATGCGTTAATCGTTCGGTGGATCCCACACGCGTAACAATAAGAGAACCGTTATTTTTTTGCAGCTTTTCGCGTTAGCGCAGCACTGATCACAACCCGCGCATGGAAACCGAGACGGCAGCAGGTGGGACCAGTGAGGTGCGCGCCCCATCTGCGTCGGCCGCACGGCACCAAACGACGGCGGCTACTAACGCGCAACGGCACCGAGGCTCCGTTTTGCAACATTTTCGACAACTGTCGTTTTCGCAAGTTCGTCTGACTCATCACCAGACATTGCTCATAGCGATGTACTGCGTCCTCTCTGATCGGCGCCTTCGGCAACGCTCGTCTGATGCGTATTCCGCCAGCGGGCGAGGCGCAGCCGCGCGCAATTTTCATCATCACCTCGCTGTCTCCGACCTTGCGCGGTTCTGTATCTTCACTGGATTGCGTTCCGATCTGCGAGGTGCGAAGACCTGGAACGCTCGGAGAGGTTCATGTGTGCAAGCTGTCTTGCCGTTCGAGCAAACGTGTTTGTATCGACATGGGCCATCCAGCGATGCCGCGCTCGATCGCTACAGGTGATCGTCTACCCGACGATACGCAAGCAGCCGTAGACTGGCGTAGGTACTGATCCTGGGAGCTGTGGGCGGTGCTCGATTACTGGCGGATGCGTGTTTCTTACGCAAAGCATCGATGGTCTGACGATCTGTCTTCTGTATTACGTGGTGCGCAGAGAGCGTGTGGCGCGCTGCGACGGTCGTTCGTGTACCGCGTCTGCGCCGTTCTGGTTCCAGTAGTGAGCGATCGCCGTCGACGACGGCGGCGTAGGGAGCATTGCCGCAAGTGCAGTACGCATGGCTGTCAGCGACGTCATGGCAAACGCGGAAGAAGGAGCTCGAGGGGGACGAAGAAGAAGGATCAGCTGTGGATCGCATCGCCGCACTTGCGTTCGCGTGGCGTGCGTGACTTTTCATTGGTGACGTTTCTGGCACGCGAGCGATGCTGAGTCAGGGGGCGCTATTATTCGTTCGGTGTTGCACATGATGGGTTGTCGTGGCCTGCTCGAACGTGCTTCTAGCGGCTGGCTGAGCGTAAACTTCGCAAGGGTTACGAGATCTCGTGCATGAGCGAGCGTGACATATGGATAGTATCAGCTGGGAGTTACGCAGAGGATGGGCACGCACGGGTCCCGGCCGGAGAGGAGGTGCCGTCGTCGTTTACCGAAGGGCGACGACGACTCGGCGCGCGAATGTGCGGGAACTGCAGAGCATTGGCGTCAGCGTGGAGACTCCGGTCGCGGTGTAGCAGTCAGAGCGACGAGCGTCGAGCGTTTTTATTAGATTATATTAGCACGCGGATTTGCGTACGACGCCTGCTGTCAACAGGAACTGCGAGGTCTAGCTGAGGAGAGAGAGAGAGAGGCAGCCGTGCGAGCCGACCAATATACTAACTACGTGGCTGCGCGACGCCGAAGACGATGCGATGGGCTCGAAGGGCTCGGTGCCTTTATTAGATTCTGTAGTTATTAGCGCCACCGCCTGGTGGTGTTAAGTGTCGGTGCTTGTGTGTGTGTGTGTGTGCAGCGCGCACAATGTATTAGGTATGTTTATATACTCGAGTATTATATATGTTATACTCGATAAATGTATCGTATGTGATGTATGTAGTATGGTATGTATGTATGTATGATATGTTTATGTATAGTATGTATGTATGTATGGTATGTTATGTATGTATGTATGTATGCTACCGTACGTACGGTACGTACGTACGTAAACGCTACGTACGTAATGTATGATGTATGTATGCTTGTATGTATGTATGTATGTATGTATGTATGTTTATGTATGGATGGTATGCTATGTATTTAGTGGTAGTGTATGTATATATAGTATATATATATCGGTGTCTGTGTGTTGCAGGCTTTCAGATTTGAAAAGTATCAGGGAGTGACTTGACTAATGACTCCCCTAAGCACATAGGGTGGTTTTTTTCACGCCTCATAATCACACCCTTAAGAGGCGAGCATATGGAGAGCTCCACTAAAAAATACACCCTTAAGAGGCATGATGGGAGAGCTCCACTAAAAATCACACCTTTAAAAGGGATGATGGAGTAGCTCCTTGAGGCCGTCGTCCATCATGCCTACTTGGGGTGTGTGATGGATCTGAGCGAATCCAAAGAAACAATTGGGATGTCATGTCAATCTTACTGATTTATCATTCATTCTTCACCTTCATTCATTCAATGGTTCGTCAGGGATTACATTTGTTTTTCATCCATTCACACAGCGATTAATAAAGAGTGATCGGAGGTAAACAATAAACTTGTTTTAATTTTATTTCTGGCATTTCCATCTGTAGGAGATTCTAATCCATGTACGCTGCCATATGGTTACAGCACGAAAATGTAATCACATGCCATCAACAAACCTAGCCAAATTCACTTGTACGTAGTAGCCACGTATGTGCCCCTCAGCCCTTACGACTGTTTCACGTCGGCAGAAAACCACTTTCGACCACGTATAGTAGAAACGAAGCAGGTAACTTGTGGCTACGGTATAGGTACCTGGATTTGTGATTGCTGTTGTTGTACGTTGACTATTATATACTTATATATATAATCCAGAGGGTAGTAAACCCGACCTGTTTACCTCTGCCAAGTTCAGTTACTTCTACACACCACAACCATTTGTTGTGTGTTCTAATTCTTTTTGTACCCCCTACATTGAGAACTCTATGGGCGCTTTTCACTTGTATAGACTATACTTTGAGCTGCGCGCATTTCAACCATTTTTGAGGCGCGATGATGCCGCGCACCATGGCAACAATTTCTGGATGCGCGGTGGAGCGGCTGGAGCGCGAGTCGCGCCCTTTAAAAATGAAAGCCGTGCTATTATTAAACACAAACCAGTCTGTTGGTGTTCACACTCATCTGGTTCGTTTTACAGATCATTGGACAAATATCTTTATGCAAAATTGGTGTTGTCCTTCTCCACCCCTGCGATAAAAACGTTCTTATTAGAGCGTAAAGTTTACAAACGAATGTCGGGAAGCGCAGCATAACCCTATTTTTTCAAAGCCGATCGCTACAAATAGGGTCCCTGTTATTCAGAGATTGCGCTCATGACGAGCTCTGAAATAAGTCGGTCACGTTGATCGCTGGACGGCATGTCTGTTTCCAAATTGATACTCACACCGGGCTGCCGCTTAAGTACGCCGCTGTATGGATACGCCTGTACAATTGGTCCGTGTAAGTTATTAGAAGATAAATATATTATTATTTATTTGTTGTTATTTATTTAGTTAAATTGTTTATTTATGTATTATTGTTTATTTATTAAATGTATAATTAAATTATTGACTAACACATTCAATTTGTTTTTGATTTCGTTATTAACCATATAATAAAAAGGTTATCGACCTCACCTGTGATGAGGTCGACACGTGACTATACGGACCGACCTCATCACAGGTCGATAATTGTATAATATTATATTATATTTATATATTAATGCATCACGTGATAAATCGTTGAAATTCCATTGGATAACGTCGCAGGTACTATGAAGCAATAGTGCCTGCCTGAGCGGGCAATAATTGCTTGCGCGACGCATTGTTATTATAACGCATTGTGTTCACGTCACGAATCTCGTGCGTCTGGGCGCCACGCAAAAGTTTCGAATTAATGACGATTGTGTTTGTGTTGAGCGTTTTGTTACATCGAATGCACCGGCAAATTAGGGAGTATAAAGAAGGTATATAAGTATGAAAAGTAAACAGAAACACTAATTGTATTTTCATACATTTTATTTTGTACAAATAACACACAAATATACTACTTGCTGGTGCTAGAAATTCGTGACGTAGACAGTTTAATACAAATTGAAATTGTTCGTTTAAGAAACTTTGTCTTATTCACTTCATACACAATCTCTCACTTCTGATGCTATTGTCTCCGCATACCCGCGTACATTTCCCAAGATCTATTCATACATGCTTCTGTGTTACTGTGCAGCATTCCTGAAGCGTCTACCAACAGGACTCCACCAGAGGTCGCCACTTTACAGTCAGACGTGCGTGCATGGGCCGGACGGTTGAGTAGAGAGATAATCGAAGAGACTTTTCATACACTTCGCATAGAAGGTTAGATACAGGGTTTGGGAATTCTTTTACTTAATAATTCTGGTGAAACCAGACGGGCGTGCCTGCATGGGTAGGGCGGTTAACTAGAAAGGTAGTCAGGTTGGAAAAGCAGAAGGTTTGGCACACGTTATAGGATGGGTTGCTGGCACTGGGTATAACTGGGTAGAAAGGTAGTCTAAGAGAATTTCCCCACACACGGCTACATTGCACTGCAGGTTGGGCACACATTAGAGGAATTACTGCTACTAGGTAGAATTCTGGTAGGATGCGTGAGGAACACAGTATGAGGACTGCGGGAGGGGAGGGACTCGGGTGATTAGTAGAGATGGCTGCCCGGCGAGACATATAAGTCTAGTCAATCCAATTAGTGTTCTGTCGTTGAACAGACGGAGGGCGTTAGATAAGGAATCCGGGGGGAGGGAAGGAGGAGCATACAATATGCGGAGGATGAGGCATGCTGATGCGGAGAAAGGGAGTCGCCGGGACGGGAGAAACTCTCACTGATTGTGTGTGTGCGCGCGATCTCTCTCTCTCTCTCTCTCCCTTTCTTTCTCTCTCTTTCTCTCTCTCCTCCTTCCCGTTTTTTCTCTCCTTCCGTCTCTTTCTCTCTTTCTCCCTCCCTCTCTCTGTCTGTCTTTCTCTCTCTATTTCCTTTCGTCACGGATTCTCACACTTAATGGGTTAAACAAATGTGTATGCGTGCATGAGTGTGTGGGGAACTGCCTGTGTGTGTATGTGTGCGTGCATGTGTGTACGTGTGTGTGTTTGTGCGTGTGTCAGCAGCGTATGTGTGTGTGTCTATGCGTTCCTGCTACACGTATATATGCGTTAATCGTTCTCATCCCACACCGCCTAACAAATAAAGACAACCCGTCTAATTTCTTCTTCGCAGTTTCGCCGCTAGACAGCAGCACTGATCCACCACACCCCCGCGCAATGGAACCGACGACGGCAGCAGGTGGCGCCAGTGAGGCGCCGGCCACCAACTGGTCGCCGACGGCCAACCAAACGAACGGCGGCTACTACTACAGCGGCAACGACACCGAGGCTCCGTTTATGCAACACTTTCTCGACAACCTGTCGTTTCGCAAGTTCGACCTCATCACCCAGAACATTCTCATAGCGATGTACTGCGTCCTCATCTGCATCGGCGCCTTCGGCAACAGCCTCGTCTGCATCGCCGTCATCCGCAAGCCGGCGATGCGCACCGCGCGCAATCTCTTCATCATCAACCTCGCTGTCTCCGACCTGACGCTCTGCATCTTCACGATGCCGTTCACGCTCATGCAGAACGTGCTGAAGAACTGGCCGCTCGGCGAGTTCATGTGCAAGCTCGTCTGCACGTTCGAAGCAACCAACGTGTTTGTATCGACCATGAGCATCACAGCGATCGCGCTCGATCGCTACCAGGTGATCGTCTACCCGACGACACAGAGCAGCCAGAAGCTGGGCGGGATACTGATCCTGGGCAGCCTGTGGGGCGTGTCGATCATACTGGCGATGCCGATGTTTCTCTACCACGCCAAGCATCCGATGGGTCTGCCGGATCTCGTCTTCTACTACGTGTGCGCAGAGAGCGTGTGGCCGGTGCCGAACGGTCCGTTCGTGTACGCCGTCTGCGCCGTCGGCTTCCAGTACGTGATGCCGATCGCCGTCACGACGGCGGCGTACGGGAGCATCTGCCGCAAGCTGCAGTACCGCATGGTGTCGCAGACGACCATGCACAACCAGCGGAAGAAGGAGCTCGAGGGGCGGCGGAAGAAGAAGACGAATCAGTTGCTGATCGCCATCGCCGCCATCTTTGCGATCTCGTGGCTGCCGCTGAACATTTTCAATCTGGTGACGTTCTGGGACACGCAGAGCACGATGCTGAGTCCAGGGGACGCTAATCTTATCTTCGCTGTCTGCCACATGATGGGCATGTCGTCGGCCTGCTCGAACCCGCTGCTCTACGGCTGGCTGAACGACAACTTTCGCAAGGAGTTCAACGAGATTCTCTGCAACTGCAGCGAGCTGAACATCATGGATAAGATCAGCGGGAGTCTACGCAGAGGTGGCGCCACCACCGGCGTCGGCGGAGAGGAGGTGCCGGTCGTCGTTTACACGAAGGCGCCGACGACGCACCTCGCTGCGCCGAATAGTGCGGCGAACGCAGAGCCATCTGGCGTCACGCAAGTGGAGCAACTCACGGTCGCCGTGTAAGCAGTCAGAGCGACGAGCGTCGAGCTATTATTACATTAGATTATATTAGCACCGTATTTGCGTACGACGCTTGCCTGTACAAACCAGGAACCTGCTATCCTAGCTGAGCGACAGAGAGAGAGAGGGCAGCACGCGCGAGCCGCAATATACTAACTAACGTGGCGGCGACGCCGACAGACGATGGCGATGGCTCGAAGGCTCCTGTGCCTCTTATTAGATTCTGTAGTTATTAGCCTCGTGTGGTGATGCGAGGACAGCTCTAGCTATTCTGTGCAATGAACCAGGCGCTCTCACGCTCGCGCTAGGCTATTACGGAGGAAAACTGGGAAGCTGCGTCGGCGGACGTCGGTCAATATATGCCGGCGGCGAGATGAGAGGAAGACGACGTGGTGATTTACGCGACGTTCTAACTCGGAGCAAGAAGCGATCGCGCATGCGCTAGCTCGCATCTACACGGAACTGAACCCCGAGGCGCTTCCTTAGTGCTTGTACCGCAAGAGGTCGCTTCTACTACATTCACAATACATTTTCCGTTATATCATCTGAGCTCTGTCAATAACGCTGCTGCTACCATTCGTCCACCGCCAATGTAATGTCTGATAGCCAGTAGATCACATATATATATATATCTTACTATATTAGGGGTATACTTTATTTATTTTATTTATTATTAGAATTTATCAAGATGATGGGAATATTTTAGTATAGGTGCTATCATTACACTGGAATAAAAAAACATTCGATTTTGCAATTTGGCCACATATTATCTCCCCGGCGAGGAAATTTCTACCACGTAGCATGACTCCATAAAATTTTAGTTACGTCAGGGTGAAACCATTTAAATCATCTACTAGAGTGGTTTCACGCCACTATTCAAAGGGATGAACACTCTCGGGTTCAAGTCTTAAACACGGGGTGTTGCTATTACACGGGCGTGGAGCGGACAATTCAGTTCGCCGAATTCAAAGTCCAAATCTTCACAGAAAATTCCACAGTCATAACTCCTCCCGTGGCCTAGACATGGCCTTTATAACTCTAACCCTGAATCCCTCAGCTAACCCTAACCCTAACCCTAACCTAACCCCACGTTTTGCGTACTGTGCCTCACCGCCCGGGCGATTAGCATTTTCCTCTTAACACCCTATTTGGGATTTAAAACATTCTGTTAATTTAGAACGACAAATAGGCCTCTAATTTGTTTCGAACCGCCGGTTTCGTAGGATTAATTAGTTTGGAATGAGTTAGATGAGGAAAATTCTCTAGGAAATTTCCCAAGACCAGCCTAATTCTACTCACCGCGCCAAGCTAGCGAAAACAATTACATGTTCAATTCTTTGTATTATTTCTTTATTTAAAATAACCGAACGCGTTTCTGCGTTCTTTTGACTTGACAGATTTGCCATAAATGCCTACTAACATCTT
This sequence comes from Priapulus caudatus, assembly GCF_000485595.1. Taxonomy (NCBI): domain Eukaryota; kingdom Metazoa; phylum Priapulida; class Priapulimorpha; order Priapulimorphida; family Priapulidae; genus Priapulus; species Priapulus caudatus. The sequence goes on from NW_014577354.1 coordinate 221,613, forward strand.
TTGTTCTATTATGCGCATGTATACTTGAGCTTTATAATTCCCATAAAAACTAGGATAAATACAATTAGCTGCGTAGATATTAATCCGCTTCATGAGTAATAACCTCATTTTGATGTTGTATCTTGCTTTTGTTAGAATC
>NW_014577354.1:221776-231646 GCF_000485595.1 Priapulus caudatus
GTAATTGATGATTTCTGCTAAGTACGATATATACATAGTATTACAAGCGGAGGATGATCGTGATTGACGTAGCATTCGACGAGTCGGTGGGCCAGGGGGAAAACCCACGCGTTGGCACGGGACTGAGAAATGGACGATGTCGCGACTGCGACGGAATGGAACGCGCATGCGTCTGTGGCAGATGTTACATAGCAGGATTATTGAATCTGTAATCCGGTAGTCAGTTCACGTATACAAGCGCGCGCATGACACATGACGTGGGCGCTGCGTCGTGGACCCCCTGCTACACGGGCCCGTTGGCAGTAAACTTAAATGATTTAGTAGGGTTCTCGCCCATCGTCTCCAATTATCATTTAATTAGCGCCTGACAGTGCGACTTCGTTTCAAGGTGGTGAACGCGGTGGATCTCGCCCCTACTATTAGAGGTGATGAGGCGCACATGTTTGACGTGTGCAGTGTCTGTATTTGTTTTCTCAATTCGAGGGCTGTCGGGTCGATATTTTATGTTTTAGTAGAGACTGGAGGCCGAGTCCCCCCTCCCTGACAATTTACGGCAAATGTTAAGAGACAGCAAACCCTAACGGGGGTCGGAGATCGCTATTATACCCCAACCCATATTACTCACACCCGTGTACTAAACAGGGGAGTTCATCGCTTCAATAGGGGGCACAGACTGCAGATTTAGTACAAGAAATTGAAAGACTTATGTCAGACACTAATATAGCCTGCTAGCCATCACGCTAGGACTGAGTCGCACGTTATTACGGAATTCAGCAGCAAGTTAGATGGGCATATATAAAGGCATTCAAAACTATGAAATAGTGACGTTAATACACAGCTACCACTGTATCTTCAGCATTTACTAAAGGGACATGGAACACGTTTACATACATCACGGCTAGAACAACACATCACACACACACAGTCCACACACACAGCACAGCCACACACCACAAACACACCTACCTACTCACTTAAACATTCGACAGTTTGACATCTAGTAGACACGCACTACACACAGGCAGGTACACACATCGACACACACACGACAGCCGACACACATGCGACGCACCATGAGGGCGTGCTTCTGCACAGGCAAAACAGTCTGAGAGCACATTAATAAACATGTGCGCCACTGCTAAGACCAAACGCCTTTTTCTTATTTCTTTTTTCTTTTTTTTCCCTTGTTTATTCTTAGCTATACACAGCACATAGATTTACAGATTCTCTAACATCATACATACTAAACTAGATGCACGCGCTGCACTAAATAGGCACAGAAGCTGGAATCGATGACTATTAACTTGGATCTCGTTTGGACCAACGTGGAAACGCCTCACGCACCTTAACTACGGCGTGCTCCCGCGGTTTAGCTGTTTTTCTGGGCATACTATAAATCTATGTATACACTGACCCCCCCAACACCACCACCACCATAGTTTTATATATTTCAATATTCTACTTCAGTATAATACGAGGTGTGTTTATACTCTCACCCGCCGTCCAATCGGCATCTCATTCGCCACGTCTAAGCTTTCTCCTATTATAATATATAATTATCATCCTCGACAAATGAAACAGCTCGCGAACGGACAGACGGCGCGGGTGAAGGGGAAACTTAACGGTATTACGATGATCATACTTTGACACGCTGTGTTCGTGGCGCGCGGCAGCCTCGAACGGTTACTTGCTAAGAGTCGCCGCGAAGATGGGCCTGGCGCAGCAAGAGACTGGAAGCAATGCATAGCGCTTATAGTTAATCAAGCTATGCGGACGCGCATATTTATTTACTTGTTACTCGTTTATGTTTTACGAATTCAAGCAATCGTGCTTATTATTATTAACTGTAAATGCGATGTAAGATATTGAATAACGTGCGTAGGATGGAGATATAGTACTAATATATATATATATATTATTTAATATATATATATTATAGGTATATAACGACGTTTAAGGTAGTAACCGTGACAGTAGTAAGTATTAATTATAATATAGTATATAGTATGATATTATCTTCAAACAACGCAGTCGGTGTACGAAATAGTTCTATAACTCTATAGTACAACACGCCGCGCACACATACATACGCACACGACCCGCATGCACGTACACGCACACACACCGCACACGCAACGCACACGCACGTAGGGGAGACGTGTTATCGCCTTCACATCGCACCCGCCCTAGCATTTGTCTCCTGTTGCTAAACCAGCTCACGTCTAACAGAAAACGCATCCACTTAGCAACGAACTGCAAACTGACGGGAGCACAGACACACATCGATGACGTTACTAGTTTACTGATTACATGCTCACATCTGCACGGCATGCGTGACTACTGATATCCAACTGCGTACAATATTTTATATAGGTCTAGAAAGATTGATCTCGTTGTTAAAAGCCTTCCTGTCATTGTATCGCGCTCACTAATTTTAAAATGGAATAATTTCAAATATTATTTAACATTCTTGTTGTACTGTATTGAATGATAATATATAAAAAAACAAGAGACAGAATTTGTACAGTTATAATAGAAAAGTAAAATATATATGATAGTATCCGCTCATATGATATATAAACATATAGATATAACACCATTTTATATACATGCTATACCCGCTCTCCCGTAACGTAATATATAACGTAATATACTATATAACTATATATATAATATAATATTCAAGAGATTACAAGAAGGATCCTTCTATGATATTAGCTTCCTTCAGCTAAAATGGTTATAAATTTTTACCGTCCGGAATTAAAATAAAAGTTTATAACTTACTTCCTTACTATAACTATAGCTCCACGTCTCTGTTGTCCGACGCTCGAGACTCGGTCGACTCGCGGTTTTTCGTGCTCCTCCAATCCACACCTCCCGAATAATTTTGAACTCGTCCCGATTCTCTGTTCCCCTTCCCTTTACCTAACAGAATCAGTTGACAACAACGGTTTAGCCTTAATCTGTGTATATAATACAGTTTCTAGTTATAGGTTACTTGCCCCATTTTTTGGTCCGCGGACGATACAAAACTGTTGAAAGACTCACTATCAGGACGGGCCATTACCGTACTCGAATGAATGCTGTTAACACACTATACGGCTTTCGCGATTTCTTTCGATACGGCTTTTAAGAAAAACTGTAGAGTCTTGCGGTAGGGTCTCTCCCCACCTAAGTCTGGTTAACGAAACCCACCGCCAAACGTATTACTCCAGATTGCGGTTATATATTCAAATGGACAGATTTTACTATTAAACACACAATCCCAGTACTATCCCTGGCTCCAAAGCTATATGTAGAGTGCCGGCCTAGATGTTCCCACCCAATGTTAACTGTATTAGACTTTCTTTCCTCAATGGCTAAACTGGCCTTCTCCACTAGCTTTTATTTGTCCTTATCCTACCACTTTGATATCATTTATTCTAAATGATCATTATATCCTATTAGTATCTAATTTATAGTATAATTCCCTATATCTTAACCCTATAACCCTAATAATATTGATATCTATATTTCTAATATACCTCAATCACAAATTCATGACACATCATTATATTTAGTGAGCGTGACGTCAGTGGGATGAGAAGGCTTGCACGCAACGTGACATGATACTAGTGATTGTATCTGTAGGGTCATTATTAAATTCAGTCAGTATTGTTGTTTTGGCAGTTTCTATAGCAGCCAAGTAATGGATACACGAATTTTAACATAGTCTCGAGGAGAGGAAAAGCGTCAGTCCCACGTATGGACCTGTTGGGGATTATTCATGAAGCCACCTCCACTGGCGGAGCTCGTCGATTTTCGGAACTCTCCTCTCCCTCTCTCCTGAAGATTGCTTCATATAGGATACGTGTACACAACTTGCCTCAGTCCGCGGTCACAGCGATGATCGCTCGTGTCATCATTCCGCCCGCGCCCTTTACACCCTACTTCACCCCCTTGCAAACACTAGCAATCACCACCACGTATGCGACGCGCAACACGATGACGACTATGCACGCACGTCACACACATACCCATGGCCACGGGCACTCCGGTTGGACCCCCCACAGAACGAAAAAAACGAACTTGACCTCTGTAGATGGTACTTCAGACAAACGAGTTGTAGTCTACTGGTGCGGCATGGACCTTCTTTTTGTTCCGGCTGTGCCCTTCGTGGCTGCAATGTCGTCCTTCGTCTCAACGCACAGACACCCCATGCAAAGGAAGGTTTTGGCAGTCGGAAACCGCAAAACCTTGGTTATTGTTTGGTGTTCGCGGCGGTGACAAGCAACGGGCTTCATAAACACCCACACATCTTTCGATTACATAGTATTGCGCTGCTCGCTCTCTCTCGTCTTCTCTCTCTCAGTTTGTGACCAACCTATGTGCTGCTCGGTGTGTTCTCGAGTTCTTCCTCCTTTCCTAACTCGTCTAAGACGTCTCTCTCGATGCTCTCTCGCTCTCTCCTCTCTCTCTCTCTTCGTCGGGTCTTCTGCGCCTCTCTCCTTGCGTCTCTCTCTTCGCCGCTTCTCTTGGTATCTCTCCATCCCTCCTCTATCTCTCTCTCTCTCTCTCGTCTTCTCTCTGAACCTCGCTCATACCGATCTCTCTCGTCTCTCTCTTCTGCTCACTCGCTGACACCTCTCCGCTCAGTGTCAATCTGAACAATGGCTCTCTCCGTGACTGTGTCTCTCGAGTGGTGGTTCGGAGTTGCCCAGTGGTATGCACAATTCGCGGCGTGAGTCACTCATATTTTACCGAATAATCATTCAAACACCGCGTAAAACGATGAAAAAGAGCGATTCTAGAGATACTAGTCTTATATTTGAGGTGACCATACGAACGGCTCGTGGGCGCGCTGGTCGTTGGTAACCGGCTGGGCTCCGCTCGACCGGGAACATGCTCGGAATATACATGAAGTACTCATAGTAGTACTGAGCCCGTTGTCAGAAACAAAATTATCTTAACATTAGGTCTTAAATTATCACTTAACATATATTCTACTCAGTGTTAAAACCGCTTCTGGACAGCGATCATAATTAGATTTACGTACATGGTAGTGGTGGAGGAAACACGCTAGATTTTTCATTCAGGTAGACTTCGCAGCGTTTTTCTGGGGCTCAAGGTCGCTACGTATCAGCGAGATATAGTTAATGTTAAGGAATAATGTTAGACTAATTTTGTAATTTCTGGCAGACGGGGACCGGCTCTCCAAAAACTGCGTTGTTCCGTATATGACAGCCTTATTTAGGAAACAGGCTGACACAGTGTGATGTTAGGCGCTAACGCATATGCTCATGCGATAACCACCGGATGGCCGCATAGACTTTCTGTATACGAGACTTTCGCTGTATAGAGAAGAAGCGATCGCAAATTATAGACGAATGCTGTCGAAGGACTATGTGTGTATAATGCATATTGAAATAGTAATAGTAGAAGGTACCAATAACTCGAGTCTAATTAGGATCAATATTAGTCGCTAGATTGTATCACGGCGAATAGGTGCGATTTTCGACTTTATTACTAGCGGCATTTATTATACTTATATATTACGGCTGCTATACAAATATTTCTGTCAAACTTGCTGCAGCGCGAGATAGCAGTGGTCTTTGCGCGGAGTCAGTGGTCTACGCGTATAAGATTCTCGCACTATTTGCTTCTGTATAGTATAATAGATATAGTAATAGTATAATAGTTATAACTACAACCGAGTATGCATGGCGACAATTGCTTCCATAGGTATTCTATTGGACGGGCAGCGCATTAGGCTCATGCGGTTACCGAGAGAAATCGAAATATGTGATAATATTATGATTTTTGCCTCATGCACACGGTGGCTGGGCGGATATACACCGCCGCCTGGACGCGAAACTTTTTTGTGATTCACTTACAGCGGTAGTTTTAAGTAATCCATTGGATGTCAGGGTTAGTGGGTTAAGGAAAGGTAGGCGTAGGTTGACCTCCTCTTAGAACCTCGTTAGCTGGCATTTAGTAGGCGCAGGTACTGGGTCCGGGGATAATTTAGGCATAGTACATAAGTACGTTCCCGGAAGCCCGGATATTGACCAACACATAGCATAGCTGATTTGAATATCTTTAGATACCACCTCAGACCGAAGTCATCATATAAAGACCCGATCAGGTGATGAGCAGTTAGGGTCTATAGCGGTTAGGGCTTGGGCAGCTCTATTTGCATCATTTTCACTATACAGAAAGTCTGATGGCCAGGTTTACACCTGTTGATATGGGATATCAAGTCCAATGCGATATAACGCTGTCGGAAAAAGGAGAAAAACGTGATGCACTCTAGTGGTTTACAGCCGCCTTCGTTGCTGAGATTAGCACTTTGCCGCATATAAACAACCAAACACGGTGGTATCCGCCTTCAAGAAAATTATATCGTTTCGCTCAGTGCAGAACGGCGACAGAAAGTCGTGGAGTGCCCAAATTACCCGTTAGATGAAACATGTTCCTTATTATTCTTAGTCTGGCATTAGTAGTCGGAAATTCGCACATGAGCAGCCACAATAGCTGACAAATGGGTATAAACAAGTGTTAATCTGTCATACTATACTTATAGGTCGTCTATGCACACCCGAGCTGTAAAAACATCCAAGGGAGAAAATCGCAGTAGGCGGCAGCCGCCCGGGCTCCACGTTGTTAGAGTGACTAAACAACGTAGAGAAACTCCGTTCGGAGAAAAGTTTCATGCACTTAGTCATGTGTCTATGTAACACTTAGAATGTGTCGACGGTTCCCGTCCGACGGGGCCCAATTTCCCTGAGTATTTAAGTACTCCTGGATACATTGTAAAATAAAAGTCGAGAACCGCTAATGCCAATCCAATGATAAAAGAGAATCCGATCATCTCAATCGGTTAAGACATCTTTACTATTACAATAGAACTATAGTAAAGGAACGCGGGGAGAATAAGGAGAACCGAGATGGGTCCCGAAGAGGGCGGGCATCGAGCTGTGCAATAACGTCTTGTGCTCACACGTAGTAGCCCACCAAGCAAATATATAATTTCCCAATTACTGAAACGTAAATGTGCTATATAGAAGATAGATAACAATTAAGCTAATTATATAATGGACCACGCGAAGTATTATTATATAATTTATTTATTAGGTGTTTAAATGTATGAGATTATAAAGAGAATGCCCCCGCGTCTGGTATGCCAATGAAAACGGCGGCATTTGTACACTTAAATCCGTTCATTAATTCCATAAACATTTTGGGTAGATGATTTTTTTTCCACACACGCCACGTGGGCACTTCGGAAAAGCGAACGCAGCCCGTACTACTTGCATAACATCCGAATGCGCATTGAAAAAAAAGTCGGCACTTTTCTTGAGAGTCTTTGTTTTTAGCTTTTTTTCTTCTACAAAGCGAGGATTGTAATTCAGGGAATAAAAATTACAATTAGGTCGCACGTACTTACTCGACTAAGCGAAATAAAAATAGAAAACATCGGTTAGTGCATGCGCTTTAGATATGTTTATGTATCCCTAGTTCCAGCTGGATTGAGGTTATTTGCGTACTCGCTACCGGCACATTATGGTATAGAATACACGCACGCGTGTACGCGCACGTAGTGTGTAGAAATCTATCGCACACGTTTTTACCAGGCAGTAACATTCGGTAGCCTTTTGGCGAAAAACCAACATTCGATATTTATTTTGGTTGTGATTATCTGATACACTGCAACGATCAAAGCCACGCGTGTTATAACGCGAGTCTGCATGGCGTTGGCTTTCCAGTTGGCGTAATAGGTTCTTGGTCGTGTTTTGTCTTTGATCTGACGCCAATTCGTTCAGCAGATGCTCGCTTGTATTTTAAAGTGAGTTCAAATTAGAGCCCTGTGATCAGTCCGTTTCTTTGGCGGAATATTTTTATATAACGGGAGAGTTTAAGTCAGTACACTGGAGCTTGTTATCCATGCGTTAGTCTTGCTCTGGTCAATCGAAAACAAAGACGACATCTCTCCGTAGTTGAAATCGAAATCGTGAGTAGCTCTTTCGAGTATATGAAACTGTATAAATATATTTTTTAATTTAATTATATTATTAATTTATAGTGTATATACAATATATAAATTATGTGCGAGCAGTTCCAACATATAAAAGTCGGATAGAATTTACTAGTATAAGGATAGCAGATGAACACGATACACAATGGCTCACATTTCCTCCAAAACACAAGCTCTCAACTCGATGCACGCACTTCCCAACCTATCTACTGCCGCTCTCTTCTACCCCTTACTCTCTTCTTTATATGCCTCTCCATTCTCCTCCTCTCTCAGCTTTTTACCCGTTCTTCTCTCTCTCTCTCTCTCTCTCTCTCTTTTTTTATTTCTCTCTCTCTCTCTCGCTCTCTCTCTCTCTTCTCCTCTATCACTCCTCGACTTCTCCTTATCAGGCGCCCTTTCGCACGATATCATAATTTGATCTTACTTTCATCATGCGACATCAAAGTGCCGATGATTCAAAATAGAACGTGATCATAGACGAAGACGCTGGGGTCAGTCTAACAACGGCAGCTGTGTAAAGCTAATAGACTTGCGAAGCTAAACCCGTTACGAAAACCAAAGAAAACTAAATTGTGGAGTCCCGCGTTTAACGAAGAGTTAGAAAGAGATAAAGGATATGGCACGTGCGCACGTGACTTTACGGCTGTTCTTTTGTGTTGTAACGCTACATGCGCATGCAAGTTATATTAGTATACTAGACGCGTACACTACACACTATGCTCACATCTAAATACATATACGCTAATACAGACGGATATAACTTGAACGTGAAGATTAACTACGCGTGCTCGCGGTTAGCTGTTCTGGTGCATATAATCTAATGTATACACTGACCCACCCCAACACCACCACCACCTATGTTTATATATTCATATTCTACTTCAGTATAATACGGGGTTGTTTATACTCTCACCGCCTTCCAATCGGCTCTCATTCTCTCACTCTAAGCTTTCTCCGTTATTATATATATATATATATCCTCGACATGAACACGCGAACGGACACACGCGCGCGTGAAGGAGAAACTTAACGGTTACGATGTCATACTTTGACACCTGTGCTTGTGCGCGCGGCAGCCTCTGAACGGTTACTTGCTAAAGTCGCCGCAAGATGGCACGCGCGAGCAAGAGACGGAGCAAATGCTAGCGTATAGTTAATCAAGCATGCGGACGCGCATATTTATTTACTTGTTACTCGTTTATGTTACGAATCAGCAATCGTGCTTATTAATTAAACTGCGATTGTAAGTAATTGATACGTGCGTAGGATGAGATATATATATATATATATATATATTACAAGCAGCGATGATCTATTGACTACATGAGGTCGTAGGAAACAGGCACGGACAGAAATGGACGATGTCGGACTGCGACGGAATGGAACGCGCATGCGTCTGTGGCAGATGTTACATAGCAGATTATTGAATGTAATCGGTAGTACAGTCACGTTACATGCGCGCGCATGACACATGACGTGCGTGCGTGCGTGCGCGTGAACGCATATCTCCCTTATATGTAGCCTGTCGCAACATGTTACAGCGTGTCCTATAGAATGCCTAATAGCATGTTAAGACACAAACCCTAACGGTACTATACACAATACATACGTGTATAAAGCTTATATAGCGTATAATGACTTATAGCTGACATTAGAAGCACTAATGGGCAAGTTAAGGGCATATATAAAGGCCATCAAACTATGAAATATGTACGTACATCACAGCTACACATTCTTCGCTCTAAACACATGCACACACATACACACACACGCACACACACACACACACACACACACACACACACACACACACACACACACACACACACACACACACACACACACACACACACGAC
>NW_014577354.1:231671-234056 GCF_000485595.1 Priapulus caudatus
TTTATTTAATTAATTAATTTTTCCACTTAATTAATTAATTAATTAATTAAAAATTTTACATTAAGCGAATTCAGCTGCCTTGGCGGAGGTCTGTGCTCTCCGAGTGCTCTAGTTCATATCTGTTTTATACTTAATTATCCCTTTAGTTTACTCTCTCAAATTCGGTAACTCCTGTTCCTCCCTCCTGCCACTCAATCCTATGCCTTTATTCACGCACACCGTTCCTCTCTCCTCTCTGCTCCATCTCCTCCCCCACCATCCTCACCCCACCCTCCCTCTCCCTACTCCTCACCGTTTCCGTGCGGGTCGCCGCCCGAGCCGTCGCCGCTCTCCCGCGTCTTGGCGCGTATCGTGTAGAAAATGAGAGCGTAGCAGACGATGATGACGACGAGGGGCACGAGGAAGAGCATGATGAGACTGCCGGCGCTGTACAGCCGCTCCTGCCACGGCGCCGTGTAGCTGCCATGCGTCACGCACTGGTAGAACTCCACCGATTCGAACGGCGCCCGCTTCCGCCGGAAGAGGAAGATCTTTAAAAGGGGGAAAAAAGTGGGAAGATCAGTGCGCGTTAGATCTCGTTATAGAAATATATAGAGATACGGGTCTAACTAGGATATTATTTCTATAGATCTCGCGCACGATCAGAGAGATCATATCATTCATTGTTTTTATGTTTAATATTTACGAAGGTAGATATTTAGAATCGCGTGTAATAGAACTGACTGCTAATATAAACACAACTGACGGCTAGAATAAGGTAATACAATTATATATGAATATGCAACTAATATGAGCATGAGAAATAATAAAATGATGTAATACGAGTAATTTTCCGCATAGATTATTCGTCCGCGGTAACCCTGTAATGAAACGTTAACGAATAACTAAACATAATCACACGGATTATTGATGAGATCAGGAGTGAATAAAACCAAATGTTTCATTCTTATTTACTTCTGATAAAATGCATCCTCTCTAAATGCAAATTGCAATGCAAAGTGAAAAATCACGATTTCTTAGATTACATTTTTTCTCTTTGAATTGCTATATATAAGCTGTTGCTACAGCATGCCACATACATATATATATATACATATATATATATATGCAGATTGTAGATTCTCTCTATCCATGCCCCTCTTCGGGACATCACGGTCGGAGTTTCTTCTGAACAAGTCCGCACCGTCGTCCTGCGCGAGCTCGTCGCGAACGCGCTGCGCTGCGCCGACCGGCGGCGAGATCTCGCGAGATGGAAGGCGCCGTAGATGATCGGATTGACGGCACTCTCGGCCATGCCAAACGCGAAGACGACGCCGTAGACGACGTGCTCGTTGTCGCGCACGAAGCCGAGCCCGAAGACGTAGCCGATCATGATGACGTAGTAGGGTGCCCAGCAGACGACGAAGGCGATGACGATGACGAGGCTGAGTCGCAGCGACGAGCGCTTCGCCTTGCGGTAGAGTAGCACGCGCGGCGTCTGCTGATACTGCTGCTGCTGCTGCTTCTGCTGCTGCTGCTGTTGATAGCTCGACAGGTGCAAGACGGTATCTGTTAACAAACGTAAACACTCATTAATGTAGGTATGTGCCTGTATATGTATATGTATAAGTAATTGTTAACAAAGTAAGAACAAAAAAAACTTATTTTGTTATTATTTACTCCTAATAGATAATATATATATATATACATATATATATATATGCAGATTGTAGATTCTCTCTATCCATGCCCCTCTTCGGGACATCACGGTCGGAGTTTCTTCTGTACACCGTAGAGGGCATGATACCCTGATCAACATATAATACACCGTCATCGTGTGTGCATGATATATACGCCTGTTTGTATTAATCCCCGGTGACACAGTTCGACTCCAATGTTTTTTAACGCAACGTCGTCCTCGTTTCAACGCACTAATAGCGACACAAATCTCAGCTCGCATTCTTGTTGTTGTCGTTGCCATTTTTCTCCTTTTTTGAAACCTACTGCTTCATTGAACAGATGCTACGACTTCATTGAACACTCTGTATATAACCACATTCGCATTCCGTAGTATCATTTTCACGCACGGCAAAACTCACCACGTGGTCACAACAAAACGAGAATCACGATCCTGCTCAGTGTAACCCAGCCATCCTGCTCCTGCCACTTGCCTATCAGTTTTCACGCCTCCCTTCTAAATTCGCTCACGTGGACGCTTGAAAGAGATCGAATGCAGTGCTATTAAACTTACGATTTCTCTGTGTAAGGCTCAAGAGTCAAAGTCAAGCATTTAGAACTTAATTTTGATAGACTTCTGAGAGAAGCTGGACATTAAGAGTTCGTTCTAATTTCATATATATATGTATAATATACACAGAATTGGGATTTAAATGTTGTGTGTGTGAT
>NW_014577354.1:234066-240145 GCF_000485595.1 Priapulus caudatus
TGTTGTGTGTGTGTGTGTCTGTGTGTGTGTGTGTGTGTGTGTGTGTGTGTGTGTGCGTGTGTGTGTTGTGTGTGTGTGTGTCTGTGTGTGTGTGTGTGTGTGTGTGTGTGTGTGTGTGTGCGTGTGTGTGTTGTGTGTGTGTGTGTCTGTGTGTGTGTGTGTGTGTGTGTGTGTGTGTGTGTGTGCGCGCGTACGTGCGTGCATGCGCGCGCATGCATGTGTGTGTGTGTTTGCGCGCATGCGTGCGTGCGGGTGTGCATGCGTGCGTGTGTGCGTGTGTGTGTAAGTAGGTAGTAGAAGTCACGAGAGAATGTCACTTGAAGTACGAAGTGTCGCGCAGCAGTTGTGACGTGTGTTACATGTAGATGGATTGTCATGTAACTACCTATAATGTTTTTGATAACGGCTCTCCGGGGCACCGACGTGGTCGCTACTTTACAGCCAGACGTGCATGCATACATAGGTAGGACGGCTAGGTAGGGAGATAGTTTAAGAGACCTTCCCTACACACGACTACAGAGGTTTGGACACAGGGTTTGGGGAATCGCTTGTGCTGAATAATTCTGGTAAAACCAGGCTGGTGAGGATGATGGGTAGGACGGTTGAGTAGTAGTCTAACTGAGTTCCACCACGCTGCTAAATTGTGCAGGAAGGTTAGATCCAAGGTTGGGGAATCCAGGAGGACCCGGACTGATGTGTTGTCAGGTAAAGGTACGCACCTATACTGCAGCAAGGGAGCCGGGCTTACTACATATATCAGAACTAAGACCTGATCTAAGATCTAAGATGTGGAACAGAACAGCAGTTGAAACAGAAGCAAAGAGCTCCGTTGTCAGAAACAGCGTAAACATCTACGACAACGCGAATCTAAAATCTCGTAACTTTTTAAGTGCTGTGGAAATGTCGTGGGACTGTAGTAGAGGATGGTCGTAGACTATCTCGTGTGTTGGACTCCTGAGAGTCGTAATGCACATTTTATGAGGTTTTCGTCGACAACTCTCCCAGACTTCCTATAAGCTGATTCAGCTATCCCCGATTCGGCTGTCCACTAGGAAATCCAAGCGTCTAGAACAATTCTAGGGAAAGCTCGCGGGAGTTCGTTAAGGCGATTGGCGCGCTGTATCTTGTTATCTTGTACATGTGTCTACTGCGTCCTTCCCGTGTGGCTTTAGCTGCTGATTCTCGTGGATTACGTTTTCTCTCCCACTCGCTCCCCCCCCCCGCTTTCTCCCTCTCCCCCTCTCTCTCTCTCTCTCTCTTTCTCTTGCTCGCTCTTTCTCTCTCGCTCGCCCACTCGCTCTCTTTCGCTCTCTCTCTCTCTCTTTCTATCTCTCTATCTCTCCCCCCCTCCCTCTCTCTCTCTCCTTCCCTCTCTCTCTCGCGCGCTCTTTCTTTCTCCGTCACCCTCTCTCTCGCGATTTGCAATCTCGCCCGTTCCCTCTCGCTCTCTCTCCTTCTTCTTTCTCCCTGCCACCTTCCCCCATCTCCCTCCCCTCCCGCGCCTTCCCTTCGCATGTATTTAGTTTGCCTCACACTGAGCACGTTTGACCGTGGTTACGTACATAGACTCTCACATTCACGCCCGACACGTATAGAGAGAGAGATGGGGGAGGTGTACTAAGAGAAAGGAGGAGGAGGAGGGAGAACGAGCGAGAGAGAGAGGGGGGGAGTGTTCGAGAGTGACAGCAAGAGAGAGTGACGGAGAGAGAAAGGGAGCGCCCACGAAAGAGAAAGAAAGAGAGCGAGAGATAGGGAGAGCGGGCGAAAGTGAAAGCAAAAGAAAGTGACGGAGAGCGAAAGGGAGCGCCCACGAGAGAGAAAGAAGGAGAGCGAAAGAAAGCGAGAGAGGGAGAAAAAGCGAGCAAGAGATGGGGAGCGAGAGGGTGAGAGAGAAAGCGAGAGAGGGAGCGCGCGCACGAGAGGCAGAGCGCACACAAAAGAGGGGTGATAGAGAGAGAGAGAGAGAGAGAAAGTGCGAGCGATAGAGAGAGCGCACGAAAAAGAAAGGGATACAAAAATAGAGTATATAACACCGCAGCGTACGCCGCAAGACACAACACAGCAGCGTCTGGTCAACGCACGAGTGCAAACGCAATAGTTGCTCCAGAAAAGCTCCGGTTTCGTAAAATTCCGCCAACAACTTCCGCACTGTGGCGGGGCTCGTTTGAACTACATTTGTTCTACAAATCGGGGTCTCGGTTGTTCTACAAATCCGAAAAACGTTCTCTGGCATGGAACGTTACTGCCGACCAGGCACGCACTAGCGCTATAGGAACAGCTAGGGTCCTATTCCATACAGGCACCGTAGGAACAGCATCCGGGGTATCGGCAGCAGCAGCAGCAGCTAGCACCGTCAGCCCGCATACTTACAGAGCACTCAAGTAGCGCCGCCTGGCGCCTCACGATCTGACGCCTTGTGTTTTGTGTAAAGGTGGCTGGGCAAACGCCGCGGACCGGCAGGTAAACATGAGATCGGTTGTTTAGTTGTTTGCGCTCGGCGGGCGGGTTTGTGTTTGCTGCGTATCACGTTACACGCTGGCGCGCCGTCGTGTGCACTTTTCCCGCGGCACCGTAACCCCGTCCGTAACCCCACCCCACCCCCCAAAATAAAAACGCCAGCGGGTGCGTTGTCAGATACATCGTATAGATGGCTGTGCAAACGTCGTGCGTCTAGATGTCATGACTTTTGTTTTCGAGGGTCGCGAAGAAGTTATGCAACTTCGAGCATGTTGTGGACGCAATTATTCGCTCGTTCTCTCGCTCTCTCGCTCTCCCGCTCACTCGTTCTTTCGCTCTCTCGACCACTCACTCACTCACGCACGAACGCACGTGCTTGTCTGTGCGTGCGTATGCATGTGCGTGGGCGCGCGTGCTTGTCTGTGTGTGTGCGTGCGTGCAAGCGTGCGTGCGTGCGTGCCTGCGTGCCTTGCGTCTTTACAGTCGTACAAACCCGTAAAGCCGTTGTAACGGAACGACCCCAGCTGCCACTACCGAAAAGTCATGACAAAATGTTAGAACTAGGAGACATGCATAACATTTAATTTGAACATTGAGCCAATTATCGCTCCCTCTAACAACGCCCCATGGTCTCATCGCAGTGCAAGTGGAATAATAATATATCGTTCATGATAACAATCACAACGAATGGCACAACAGGATGTGTGACGTTGGCGGATGAAATAACGCGAGTGCGAAGTGTACATTTCACCGACTCCGCCCTCGATTTGAGAACCCAGAAATAACAAACCGAACGCAGAAAGAACACAACCGAAATAGCACCACGCCGATCATACATCAAACATTGTTACCAACGTAACGAGGCATCATGCGCAAATTATAACTTTCTTACTTGCTTACTTACTTACTCGCGAGTGTTACGTGAATACATTAACTCCTCTGTTAACTATAACGGTGCTCGCGCATGTGGAGACGAGGTTGAGCGATGACGTGCAATAGTTACTAGATCCGCCTCCATTCCGAAATTATATATTCATGTATCGTTATGCATATATTACCGCGGAGATTTCTGTCTCCTTCTCTGCTCTCTCTCTCTCTCTCTCTTCTCTCCTTCCTCTCTCTCTCTTCTCTCTCTCTATCTCTCTCCCTCTCTCTCTCTCCTCTCTCTCTCTCCCCATCTCCTCGTCTCTCTCTTTCTCTCTCTTTCTCTCGCTCGTCTTCTCTTTCTCTCCCGCAAGCAATCGTCGTTACCAGCGGCAAATTATTCGGGAAAAAAACTTCAATCGTGCAACACGTGTTCTCCGCTCTCTCTCAATCACTTTCTCGTCGGGCTCTCGCTCGTCTCTCGCTCTCTCTCGTTCTCTCTCTTCTCTTATCTTCTCCCGCGGTGCCACAAACTGTGAATAATGTCATACTTCAACCGCGCGGCCATGATGGCGCGTGAACTCCACTGCTCATTCGCGCGGCCGGGGCATGGGCATGGGGGGAACGGGGCCGGGCACAGGTGGATCGCCTCTGACAACCCAAAACAAGCAGACGCAGATGAAACACTGCCTGTGTGGAAACCCTAGCAGACGTAACTCCCGTTCGCTACTGTTTTTCGGCCTCATTTTCCTCCTCCTCACCCCGCCTCTCCTCCTCACCCCGCCTCTCCTCCTCACCCCGCCTCTCCTCCTCTTTCTTCCACCGCCGACGTCGCCGTTGCTTCCTTCTCCGATATGCCGGGATGCGAGTGAAAGGAACGACGTGGCAGCTATAGCGGAATAGCTCCGTGAGGAATTTGCGATGCTGTTATGCTTGTTATTCGAACTATTGGAAATAGCCGCGGGGGGAGCGATAAATAACCATAATAAAGAAAAATAAACGCGCGCGGGGTGCACGTGGCGCGATGGGTCGGGGGTTTGGTTGGCGGTCTGTCGTCATGCGCACCCTTACCGCGGGCTCGTCGCCGCGTAAACGTGCATGGGCGGAGCTGTCGGCAGGCGCACCGTTACCGCTGCAATCGCCGCGATAATACGTGGCATGGGCGCGACTGTGCGTGCAGGCGGCACCCTTACCGCGGGCTCGCCGCGTAAACGTGCATGGGCGCGACTGTGCGTGCAGGCGGCACCCTTACGGGCGGCGATTCCGCCGTAATACGTGCATTCAGTCCTGGCATTGTCAAACTTCCAGTCATGGCGGGATGAATTCACGCACCGCGCGCGCACGCCGTTCCTGGCAATATTTTGCCCAAGATGGTTTTTTTGGGGCATGATGGCCGGCCAACGCGCTTTCGTCGGGTCCGGGCGCCGTTATGTAACGGCGAGACACCCGGTTGATGTGTAAGAGAGAGGTTATAGCCGGTGTTGTGTTGGGGGAGGGTGTTTGCGTGTGTGGTGTGTGTGTGTTTGTGTGTGCGTGTTGTGTGTGGATGTGTGCGCGCGCGTGTGTGGTGTGTGTGTCGTGAGTGTGTGTGTGTGTGTGTGCTGGTGTGCTTGTAGTGTGTCGTGTGTGGTGTGTAGTGGTGTGAATGGTGGGTGTTTTGTGTGTGTGATGGTGTGGCCGTGTGTCGTTCGTGGTGCTGTGTGTGTCGTGTGGTGTGGGGTGCCGTGGCGTGGCGGTGGTAGTGGTGTGAGTGTCGGTGTTGCGTAATGGGCATGATTGCTCGGGGTGGTGTGTGTGGTAGTGTGTGGTGGTCGTGGCGGTGTGTGTCTGTGCGCGGTGGCGTGTGTATGTGTAATAGGTGGGTGTCGTGGTCGTGGCTGGGGTGGTGATGTTGTTGTGGGTGTGTGTGGCGCCGTGGGTCGGTGCGTGTGCGTGTGTAGTGTGTGTCATGGTTGTGGTGTGGCGCGTGTGTGTGCGTGCGCTGTGTGCGTGCGTGCGTCCGTGCGTGCTGGGTGCTGGGGCCGGTGCGTGCCGGGCGGGGGCGTGAAGCGGCTGTTTTCCGTATTACGGCCGCCGTGCAGCGGAGCGGCGTACGTTACGAACTCAGTATAAATTTCTGGTCAACATTGTCAAATTCGTGTCAAATTAGTTGTCAAATTTATAGATGCCGGCAGAACATACCGGAGGCTGTAAAAGTTGTTGATCGCCGCGTGTATATTGCTGACAGGAGGGGTGGTTTTTGTGTGACAGGGTGCTTGAGTCACGGCGGTAGCCACGCACCAAGTCGGTTAAGACTCTTGAGCTAGTGTGGGAGGGTGGTTATAAATGAAATGAGAGGCGGTAGAAGACTCGCTATAAGGAAATACCGTGCTCTATAATGAGGAAACGACTATCGTAAGTTCAACTTTAACGAATGATCGGAGAAACACCCTCGCGGTCTTAAACGGTTTCACATTTCGCATAACGTCACCTTTTACTATTATGTGTTACGCCGACTGTTTATTTTCAATCTCTTTCGATACATATTTCCGGAAGACATCGACAGATCTATCTATAGTGCCACTGTTTATTAATGAATTAGTATAATCATAAGAAAAATTTATTTTGTAAAATCTTATATATAAATAATTTATTAGATTATAGAGAGTATAATATAACGAGTGTATGCATGCAGCATTGTGGCAAGAGCAATGCGACAGCACATCCGAGATAGCGTTTACAGGTGCCGCATCATAGATATAAGATATTTATATGATTA
>NW_014577354.1:240170-246497 GCF_000485595.1 Priapulus caudatus
CATATATATATATACATAATATATATAATGCAGATTGTAGATTCTCTCTATCCATGCCCTTTCCGGACATCACGGTCGGAGTTTCTTCTGAACACCGTAAAGGCATGATACCCTGATCAACATATAATACACCGTCATCGTGTGTGCATGATATAACGCCTGTTTGTATTAATTCCCCGCCGTGCACAGTTGACTCCAAGGTTTTTTAACGCAACGTCGTCATCATTTCAACGCACTCAATAGCGACCAAAATCTCAGCTCGCATTCTTGTTGTTGTCGTTGCCATTTTTCTCCTTTTTGAAACCTACTGCTTCATTGAACAGATGCTACGACTTCATTGAACACTCTGTATATAACACATTCGCATTCCGTAGTATCATTTTCACGCACGGCAAAACTCACCACGTGCGTCACAACAAAACGAGAATCACGATCCTGCTCAGTGTAACCCAGCCATCCTGCTCCTGCCACCTGCCTATCAGTCTTCACGCCTCCCTTCTAAAATTCGCTCACGTGGACGCTTGAAAGAGATCGAATGCAGTGCTATTAAACTACGATTCTTCTGTGTAAGGCTCAAGAGTCAAAGTCAAGCATTTAGAACTTAATTTTGATAGACTTCTGAGAGAAGCTGACATTAAGAGTTCGTTCTAATTTCATATATTATATATATAATATACACAGAATTGGATTTAAATGTTGTGTGTGTGATATTGAAATCAAAATAGAATATAGTGTCGTAAATTAATTGAACCGAGAGAGTTTTCGAAAGACTGCAATTCCGCATAAGGAAGAGACGTTGCATCGAAAGCTTGCTCGATACAAAAAAATTACGACATAACCATTTAACACCAATTCCGGTAATTTAATTTTAATCTAATGAACCGGTTTGTATCCACGCGTTTTTCTCAAATATACTTATAATTGTATTATATACACAGATATATATATATATATATATATATAATATATATATATATGTAGTCAAGAGGTCGATTGATAGATACCCTGCGAATAATACAACTTTTCTGACGCGTGCTTGACGAAAAGATTATTTGACAGATATCCCCTCCGCGTTGATGTCTGCGCTTCTCAAGATAGCACTCTGTGTCGACCTTGGGGTAACGTCCAAGTAATTTTGGAAGCGCTCTAGCAAAAGGCGGCAAGAGCTGGCAAGCTACATCGCGCTTTGCTTGGCTGTTTGTCTGGTGGCTAACACCGCGCCTAAGTACACGTGTCTCTGACTGACAACTACGATTTGACCTCGTGCTCGGGGAATTATCCGCAGCTTCCTATATATGGCATCACTGCTGCTGGTGGTGATGTGGGTGATGTGTGTCGGCCTGTGTGTCGGCTACGCTGTACTGGTTAAACAAGCTGGGCGAGATCTTTACATAATACACGGAAGTTTGTGTGTACGTACGTGCGTGCGTGCGTGTGCGTGCGTCGGTGCGGTGCGGTGTGTGTGTGTGTGGGGGTGGGGGGGGGCGCACGCGCGAGTGTGTGTGTTGTGTGTGTGTTGCGTGCGTGTGCGTGTGATAGTGCGCGTGGACGTGTGTGTGTGGTGTGCGTGGGCGTGTGCGTGTGCGCGCCTGTGTGTGTGCGCGCGCGCGTGTGTGCGTGCGTGCGTGTGCGTGTGTGAGTGTGTGTGCGTGCGCACACACGTACGCCACTATAATATTCCACCGCATCGCACCGCATTCGCACCGCACCGCATCGCACCGCACCGCACCGCACCGCCAGCGCACCGCCCCACCGCACCGCACCGCACCGCCACCGCACCGCACCGCACCGCACCGCCGCCAACACCGCACGCACCGCCGCACCGCACCGCACCGCACCGCACCGCACCGCAGCCGCACATACGTCGCCCACATGACCCAACGTGTACACGCCTCGTCGGGCACTAAAGGCCCGCTTATGTCGGCCTACGATTTATCATATCGCGACTACTTTATCGCCGCATTAGCCGCCGTAGCAACAACATCTTTCATGTCGACTTGAGAGTGGACTACGCTGCCACATCGCGATCAGATCGTTAGCGTTCCTGCATGAAACGTAGACGGGTCGCGGCCCCAGTATTTGTACTAGCACAAGCAGTTCTTTAGCACAAACAGAGCAAGTTTGACGCCCGGGACCAGTCTACATAAAACGAGTCACTACGTAAACAACAAAATGGCGCTTACCAGTAAACATCATGTAACTTCGTAAATCTATCCTAAAATTTTCTGAACATCGTTTATATCATGTGCAGAAATTTTTTGTCATGTGATTACGGAAAACTTAATATATATTTGAGAAAGGGTTTGTGCAATAATCCCTCTTTGTAAACTGCTGACGAGTGGCGTGTAGCGCTGCCATTTTAATTAATGACGCTGACTTTTGATAATCATGTGACTCGACACGCTGCGGTGATGGCTGCCACTCACGATTGTCGCCGACAGCCGCATAGAAATAGAACATGTTCTATTCTCTGCGATCGCAGTCGGGCGACCGCTATATTCGATCGTAGAGGACTCATGTCGAGTTTGGTCGCCGATGTTTTTATCGGCGATCTTGGCCGGTTTTTGACGTACGATATTCAAATCTTGTCGGCGCGACTAGGTCGTAAGCCGCCGACATAAGCGGGCCTTAATGGTATTAGTTGTTCCAATGCCGCTGCGAGTTACTGCGGACAGCATTAGCGGCTCGCGGTCCGGCAGAGGCGCCGCGTGATTAACTTACGACGCGCGCCGGGTTCAAATGCGGTGGGCAGCGGCAGCAGGCAGTGGATAGTAGCAGGTAGTGAGAGTTGCAGCGGTGGCAGCAGCGGTTGCCGCAGCAGCAGTAGCAGCGGCCAGTAACAGCGGCAGCGGCAGTAGTACTAGTAACAGCAGCAGCACTAGCGGCACCGACCACCAGCAGCGGCAGCAAAGAGAGTAGCAGTACTAGCACTCACCAAGCAGCAGCAGCAGCGCAGCGGCGGCAGTAGCACCACCACCACCACACCAGCAGCAGCAGCAGCAGCGGCGGCACTAGAAACCACCACCAGCACCGAGCAGCAGCAGCAGCAGCAGCAGCGCGGCAGTAGTACCACCACCACCACCAGCAGCAGCAGCAGCAGCGAGAGTAGCAGTACTAGCATCACCAGCAGGCGAGCAACAGCAGCGGCGGCAGTAGCACACCACCACCACCAGCAGCAGCAGCCAGCAGCAGCAGCAGCAGCAGTGAGAGTAGCGATGTGAGACGCTGAACATCGGTCGATCTCCCAGAGTGTGAATCCCCAAACACCCTCCTCCCTCCCTCCCTCTGCTTTCTCTCTCTCCCTCTCTCTCTCTCTCTCTCTCTCTCTCTCTCTCTAGTCTCTCTTCTCTCTCTCTCTCTCTCTCTCTTTCTCTCTCTTCCCCTGCTCTCTCTCTCTCTCTCTCTCTCTCTCTCTCTCTCTCTCTCTCTCTCTCCTCTCTCTCTCTTCCTCACATTAAACGCGCGCCCGGCTTCGCGGGCGGCCAGAGCGAGCGGAACAGGACGAGGTCGGAATGCTAAATGCGTGCGGGTATAGAGATTGATTAATCGTTAATAACGTAGATTAGTGGGCGCGCAATGGCGACGGATGCGAGGGCGTGACCGCAGCGGCAGTGACAACAGCAATGATAACAACAGTAGCGCAGTAGCGGCAGCGGCGGACAGCAGTATCAACTGTAACAACAGCAGCAGCAGCACCATCATCAGTAGCAGCAGCAGCAACAGCAGTAGCACCACTACCACCACCACACAGCAGGCAGCGCCGCAGGCGAGCAGCAGCACCACCAACCACCACCACCACTCACCACACCACCACACTACCACCACCACACTACCACCACCACCACCACCACCACACCACCACTACAACCACCACTCAACACAACAACAACCACCACCACCACCAACACAACAACAACAACAACAACAACAACAACAACAACAACAACAACAACACGCAGCACAGCAGCAGCCAGCAGCAGCAGCACCACCACCACCACCTCATCACACACCAACCAACAGCAGCAGCAGCAGCAGCAGCAGCAGCGCCAGTCTTGAGGAAGTCAGAGCGTAGTCGATTAGCTGAGTTTGTGCATTTAGGTCGATGCATGATGGACACACTCGTAACGATCAAGGTCACGGGATGGCCGCGCTACGCAACGCACAAGAACTACTGATGCTGTCATCAGCGAGGAAGAGCGAGTGTATATATATATGTAAGTATAATATATATTAGAGAGAGAGAGAGAGGAGAGAGAGAGGAGAGAGAAAGGATGAGAGAGAGAGAGAGAAGAAGAGAGAGAGAGAGAGGCAGAGAGAGCCGCCAGCGCGAGAGAGAGCGCGCGAGAGAGGAGAGAGAGAGAGAGAGATATATATAAGCCCGGCGCCACACGTGGCGATTTTTGTCGACAGAACCGCGCGATTCTGTTGCCAGCACAAAATCGCCGAGAAATCGCCACGTGTGCGCTGCCGGCGTCACCGATTTTGACGCCAGGAAACTCCGTCGCTGGAATATCAAACATGTGATATTTGTTGCCCAGTCGCTGAACAATCGCTACGTGTGCGCCGCACTGGCGATGGATCCCGGCAAACAGTTTTGGATTAAACCAACAAATGCATGATTTGAAGCACGTGATACAAATATTGGCAAGCGCCACGTGGTTGGTGTTTGAACAGGTCAAGCGTTACAGTTCATACAGTGGTATGTCGCTGACAGACGGTTGAATTTCGCCGGTTGGCGCACACGTGCGACTTTTATCGACAGTACGGCGATAAATAATCGCACGGTACTGTTCGTGAAAAATCGCCACCGGTGTGCGCGGGGGCTTATATAGATGATATGCGCGAGATCGCCTTTCGCCGTGTCGCGCGTGGCGCTAATTCTCGTGACAAGCATATACGAATATATATATATATATATATATATATATACAAGTAAGAAAGTAGGAGGAGGAGGAAGGAGAGGAGTAAAAAGAGAATAACAGGAGGGGAGGAGGAGGAGGAAGAAGAGAAGGGCGGGGATGAGGAGGAGGGAGAGATGACGGTAAGAGGACGAGAAGGACGAAGAGTTGGAAAAATAGTAAGAGTGTAAAATGGGACGCACGCACGCACGCACTCACGCACGCACGCACGCACGCACGCGGCGGCATTCCCTTGACTCTTCCGACGCCGCGCGAGAAGAAAATTCAATCAGGGCCACCGAACCGGTGTCTCTAATGTCCGTGCCTTCGGGGAGTTATTTTCAATCGCCCGCGGAATGTAAAACTTAATCGAATATCGGCTACACAGGGAGCGAGAGAGAGGGGAGTAAATCATAGGAGCGTATATGCCGCAGCTAGAACCGGATCCTAGCGGCGGATGCACACACGCACACGATATGCCGCCATTATGTGGCCACGTGAGCATGCAGATGAAATGTTGCAATCATATCATCGAGCGGCATTAACATCCGAGTACACGTAACAAAGCTGATTGAACGCGTGCGGCTATAGAATGGCGATCTTGTGCTGCGTATCTGTGTGGCGGTGGTTGGGGGGGGTATGCGTAAAGAGGACGATGACACTGCGGTTTTGGTATATATTATGGGGTGTATGGTCGGTCGGATCATTACGTACAGAGGAAGAAGACAAGAGTATCTGATTGGACGCGCGTCTGTGTATGTATATGTGTGTGTGTGTGTGTGTGTGTGTTTATGCGTGCGTGCGTATGTGCGCGCGTGCGCGTGCGTGTAATGCCTAACCAGTTCGTAGATTTTCTATGGTTTGTCGTCTCGATATGCTCAAATAATATGATGCTAGAATTATTGAACTATATTTGGAGTTATTTCATGTCGATAAATCGATGGCCTGTTCTAATTATATAATAAATTAGGCTACAAAATAGCAACGTAATTATAGTTGAACAACCAAGTGCATTGAGAGCGACAGTCGGAGTGAGGGGGAATTGGAGACAGCGCAAGGTCGAGAAAGAAAGATAACGAAGGGGAAGTGAGTGAGTTATAAGTACCAACACAAATGATTAGGTCTAAGTGCTGATCAAATAACATGTGAGTAGAGGAGAGGGGAAGGCTATGTCAATGCCAAATAAACGTGATCACGATATGAGATTGGGCGATTCGGCATACAAGTAGGGTCACGTTCACTAACAAAGCATCTTCGAATTTGCAGGATATTATAGTTACGGCTAATAATATGTATATTTAATAAACAGGCATACGTATACGTCAGTGACTTCGATATATGATTGGGTAATTGAGCATGTAAGTGGGGTCACGCTCTCTCCCTCTCTCTATCTCTCTCTCTCTCTCTCTCTCTCTCTCTCTCTCTCTCT
>NW_014577354.1:247312-249812 GCF_000485595.1 Priapulus caudatus
ACTTCGATATATGAGTGTGTAATTGAGCATGTAAGTGGGGTCACGCTCTCTCTCTCTCTCTCTCTCTCTCTCTCTCTCTCTCTCTCTCTCTACCCTCTCCCTCCAGTCTCTCTCTCTCTCCTCTTTTCTTTTCGTCTTCTACTTTCTCCCTCTACCTCTCTATTTCGCTTTCTTTTCCTCTCGCCTTCTCACACACGTTCTCCCACTCCATTTCCCTGCTTCAGTCTCGCTCTCTCTCGCTATCCTTCTTTCTTCTTCATCCTTCTCTATCTATCTCTCTCTCTCTCTCTTTCTTTCTTTCTTTCTCTCTCTGTCTGTCTCTTTCTATCTCTCCTCCCGTTACCTACTTGAGGCACAGCCAGCACGCCGCTTCCCAGCCACACTATCGTCAGCATTATAGGCAGCCTCATATCCTCTCTCCCATCCCCTCCCTCTCCCCCTCCTCCCTCACTCTCTCCCTCCCTCCTCCTTCCCATCACCTACCTGAGGCACTGCATGCCATCAGGGAGCTTCCCAGCCACACTATCGTCAGCATAATGCGCAGGCTCATCTCCGCTCTCTCCTTATCCTCTTCCTCCTCCTCCTCCTTCTCCTCCTCCTCCCTCTCCCCCTACCCCCTCCTCTCTCTGCCTCCTCCCTCCCACGACCTACCTGCGCACTGCCAGCAGAGCGCTTCCCAGCCACACTATCGTCAGCATTATGCGCAGCCTCATCTCCTCCCTCCTCCTCCTCCCTCCCTCTCTCTCCTTCCTCCCTCCTCTCTCCCACCACCTACCTGCGGCACTGCCAGCAGAGCGCTTTCCAGCCACACTATTGTCAGCATTATGCGCAGCCTCATCTCCTCTATCCCCTCCCCTGCCTCTCCTTCTCCTTCCTCCCTCTCTCCCTCCTTCTTCCGCCACCACCTACCTGCGGCACTGCCAGCAGAGCGCTTCCCAGCCACACTATCGTCAGCATGATGCGCAGCCTCATCGGAGCCTTGATGCGCGCCATCGGGGCCATGATGGCATGCGCGCGATCCACGGCGATCAGCACGAGTACGTACGTCGACGCGTAGAGCCCGAACACCTGCAGAAACTTGACGATCTTGCACGACGCGTCGCCGCCGTTCCAGGCGACCGTGTAGCTCCACGCGGCGTCGACGACCATGCAGAAGACGGTGACGAGAAGGTCGGCGACGCACAGGTGCGCGATGAGCACGACGATCGTCGAGTGGCGCGCGCGCGTCGAGTAGATGACGCAGAGCGTCAGCACGTTGCCGACGACGGCGACGGCGGCCATCGCGAGCAGCACCGACATCTTGACGATGTCGACGGCGTCTAGCGTCGGCACGTTCTCGTCGTCGGTCGGAGTTGTCAGCGTCGTCGGCGTCAATGTCGTCGCGAACGCGCGCAGCGTCGCGTTTGTTGCCATCGTCAACGTTTGCGTGCGACGCGTCACTGTCGCTGTGTTACAGTCACTCTTGGTGCGTTATGGTTGCTGCGTCACTTTTTCTACGTCACTCTTGCTACGTTATGGTTGTTGCGTCACTCTCGCTGCGTCACTCTTGCTGCGTCACTTTCGCTGCGTTACTCTTGCTGCGTTATTGCCGCTACGTCACTCTCGCTGTATCACTTTTGTTGGGTCACTCTCGCTGCGTTACTCTCAGTACATCACTCTCACGATGTCACCTTATGCGTCACTTTTTCTGCGTCACTCTCGGTGTGCGACGCAAACCTCTCTCGCGGATGAACCACCACGTCACTCCATGTTCTTGTTTTTACTGCTCGATTTATTCTCCGCCTGGAGATATCGCTCTAACGAACGAAGCGCCTCAGTCGGTGTTTCCATAGCCCGACAGCGGAGTGGCCTGACTCGGTTACTACTCTCAGCGGCTGTCGCCCTATGTGTGCGTGCGTGTGAGAGAGAGCGTGAGTGTATGCCGAGCGCGCGGGGGAACAGCCAGACCCTGCGTGTCCGCCCGCGTTAGCGTTGAGTGCTGTTAGGCGCGCCGCGCTAGCGCTCAGATTGACTATGGCAGCAGCAGCAGCAGCAGCAGCAGCTATGGCTCGTTGCCAGGCGGCGCTGGGATGCGCGCGTGCGTGCGTGCGTGCGTGTGTGTGTGTGTGTGTGTGTGTGTGTGTGTGTGTGTGTGCGTGGTGGGTGTGTACGTTATACACACACACACACACACACACACACACACCACACACACACACCACCCACACACACACACACACACACACACACACACACACAATTATGCAACAGATGGACACAGATGCAAAACTTTTTTAATAAATAATTAATCGATAGATAGATAGATAGATAGATAGATGATAGATAGATAGCATGATAGATAGTAGAATAGAAGAATAGATAGATAGATAGATAGATAGATAGATAGATAGACGGACAGACAGACAGATAGTAGATGTACAGGTGATGGATGGATGGATGGATGGATGATAGATAGATATCTAATATATATCTCTCATAATATATATCGAGGGAAAATAAG
>NW_014577354.1:254812-260016 GCF_000485595.1 Priapulus caudatus
GGCGACGTTATCCATGCATGGGGGGGGGGATGTCTATCATGCTATACATGCAGCATGCTACATCTAGCATTCGATTGAAGCAGCTGCGACGAAATACGGAGTGTACGTCTGTTACTGTTCGTAAGAGGATTATAATGGCAGCATTCGCCTGGTGTTTCCCGAGGGTGGGCGCGGCAGTGCCGATATTAACAGGAGTAAGATAATATAGGATCCTATATTATCTTACTCCTGATATTAATATGGCGGACCTGCTAATCGGTGTCTCCTAACAGTGCAGGCGCGCACTCTGAGGATCGGCTGTACTTTACAAGAAAGCAGCGCATTGTTCTGTGGATTATGCGAGTATTTGTGGGCGATCTCGCGTGCGTGCGTGCGTGCGTGTGTGCGTGCATGCGTGTGTGCGTGCGTGCGTGCGTGCGTGCCGGCGTGTCTGCGTGCATGCCTGCGTGCATGGGTACAAGCGAGCTATGCGCGTGTGCGTGGGCACATTCGTGTGTGTGTGTGTGTGTGTGTGTCTATGTGTGTGTGCTGGATGTGCTGTGTGTGTGCTGCCTGTGTGTGTGTTGTGTGCGCAGGCTGCGGCGCGCGCGCGCGCGCGCGACATGTGGTGTGTGATGTGAATGAGGGAGAGAGATGAGCGCCGTCACGAGAGGTGCTTGGCTCTGTTGTAGCCGAGCTTGTTGGTGCGCCGCGGTACGCGCGCTGAATGTGTGTACCTGCAGTAGCTAGGTTAAAAGCGGCGGACTCGCTCTTATATATACCACAACACTGATTATATGTACTTCGTATTATTTGCAGTTCGCGTGCGACTTAGTCGGCTGTCCCTGAGGCACGCGACATAGGAGAACGTGAGTGAGTGTGGGTTTGCTTGAAATCGCCGGAAAATTCTGTTTAACGCTATATCCTGTTTACTGTGCCTCTCTTGCTGGAACGCTTGTCGGCCGTACTTTATATATTATATGTGAATGTGTGTGTGTGTGTGTGTGTGTGTGCTGTTGTGTGCGCTAGTGTGTGTGTGTGGTGTGTCGCTGGCTTGTGGTGTGTGGTGTGTTGTGTGGTGTGACGACTTGTGTAGTGTGATAGTGTCGTATCGTGTGCGCGCACGTGTAATGGCTAGTGCGCTGACCTGCGTGCGGTGCGTCGCGTGCGTGCGTGTGATGCGCACGTGCGTTGCGTAGCGTACCCGTCCTTACTCTTTCCAACTTATATCCCCATCTGTCCCATCGCCTCACTCATATCTTCTCCCGTTCCACCCCGTCCGGTCATGTTCCCATCTCGTACTATCCTGCTCCTCCCTCCTGGCTCACTCTCCTCCAGTCTTCCCTCTGTCATTATCTCTTCATCCCCGGCTCTCTGTTATCCTCTTTACACGATCGGCTCTCTGCCTCCTCTTACACCCCTCTCATTCTTCCTTTTCTTCTCCTCTTTCATCTCTTCCTCCATTCTCTGCTCTTTCATCATCCTCCTCAACTCACCCGGCCCTCCATCTATCCTCCGCGTGATAATCTCCCTCTCCTTCGTTAATACATCCCTACCTTTTTCTCCCTCTTACTCTATGTTCCCCTAATCTTCGGCATTTCTCATTCCTCGTGCCCCTCATCCCCTCATTCGCTTTCCCCCCAGATATAATTCTCCTCCATATCCTCTCCTTTACTACCTCCCACCTCTGTTTCCTATTCATTATTCCCTACCTCATCTCTTTCTTACACCCACCATCGTCCCCCCCCTCCTTACTCGTGTCCACCTGACCACAGAATTCTTTTCTTATTCTTTCTCTCTTTCTGTCCTCACATTCTTCCCCCACTTCATTCCCAGTCCATCCACTTCCCTTTTCCCTTCTACCATTGCGCCCTTCTGCGCCATCAGCTTTCCTCCTTTATCCACTTTATCCCTCCGGCCTTTCACATCCCCATCCGATCTCCTTCACCTCTCTCATCCATTCACTCCCTCCTCCTCTTCCACATCATACCAGTCATCAGCTGCCTCTTACCGATCATCTCTTATCTGGCGAACTCTTACCATTCACTCCTTACTCATGCGTTCTCACCTCGCCTATCTTATATTACTACCTCCTTCGCACCCTCTCGTCCATCGTCATTGTTGTTTTTCCCGACTTTCTTTTTACTTTGTTTTGTCCTCCCTTACTCGTCTACATTCTCACGTTCGGCCTTCCTTCTCCTTCATCAGACGTGTGCGTGGTGATTCGTGCAGTGCGCAGTGCGTGCGATCGTGTCTGGATGCGTAGACGTGCTGTGTGGTGTGTATACGTCACGTGCGTGGCTACATGCGTGCTCCCAGGTTAGTGTGTGTGTGTGTGCTCGCGCGCGGTGTGGTGTGTGTGATGTTGTGTGTGTGTGTGTGTGTGTGTGTGTGTGTGTGTGTGTGTGTGTGTGTGTGTGTGTGTGTGTGTGCTCGCGTGTGTGTGTGCGTGTGTTGTGTGTGTTGTTTGTCTGGCTTTTGTCTGTGTGTAGGCCAATGCGTGTACGTGTGCGTGTGTGCGTGCGTGCGCCATGTACGCGTATATTTTATTCAAGTGGAAGGCTCCTTACTCCGAAGTTATGAACTGTACATTAAGAACATAGACATATACGCGAAAGCATAGTCTGAACGTACGGACACATGCATGCAGACGAGTATTAATGCTCATGAACGCCAAATGTCTGAGCTCCTCGTCAAAATTGGTTTCAACTATTCTCACACATGTAGAAGTTTATCACAACATTAGATTGACTTCACTAAGTATGGACCAGATCACAGTCTGAAGTAATCATTTGGGAGTTAATTCGAAAGTAGAATAAGTGCGTAAGACTAGAAGAAAGAGTAAAAAAAGGAAAACTGCCTGTCGTACCTGGCAGTAGCTAGGTTAAAGCGGCGACTCGCTCTCTATATATACACACACTATTATTGTACTTGTATTATTTGCATTGGCGCGCTCTGTCGGTCTACCTGCGCACGCCGACCTAGAGCAGTGAGTGGTGTGGGTTTGCTTGAACTCGCGGCTAAATTCTGTTTACACGCTATATCACGTTTCTTGCCCTCTCATTCTAAACGCTGTCGGCGATATATATATATATATGTGTGTGTGGTGTGTGTGTGTGTGTGTGATGTGTGTGGTGTGTGTGTGTGTGTGGTGTATGTGTGCGCGCCGTGCGTGCGCGCGTGAGTGCGTGCATGCGTGTGTACGTGTACGTGCCTGCGTGCGTGCGTGCGTGCGTGTGCGTGCCTGCGTGTGCTGGCGTGCGTGCCGTACGTACGTGTGTGCGTGCGTGCATGCGTGCGTGCGTGCGGCGTGCGCATGCGGTGAGTGCGTGCGTGTGTGTAGGGTTTGCGTACGTGCGTGCGTAATGCGTGCTCGCGTTTAGGTATGGTGTGTGCGTGGTCGTGACAGCTTGTGTGGTGTGTGTGTGTGGTGTGTCGTTGTGTGCTGTGGTGTGTGTCGTAAAAAAAACATATAAAAAACGCCCTTGTGTGTTTGTCTGGCTTTGTCTGTGTGTAGCCAATGCGTGTACGTGTGCGTGCGCCCATGTAAGCGTATATTTTATTCAAGTGAAGGCTCCTTACTCCGAAGTTATGAACTTACATAAGAACGTATAGTAGACATATACGCGAAAGCATAGTCTGAACGTACGGACACATGCAGACGGACGTATATGCTCATGAACGCCAAATGTCTGAGCTCCTCGTCAAATCTGTTTCAACTATTTCCTCACACATAGTAGAAGTTTATCACAACATTAGATTGACTTCACTAAGCTCATGACCAGACCACAGTCTGAAGTAATCATTTGGGAGTTAATTCGAAAGTAGAATAAGTGCGTAAGACTAGAAGAAAGAGGAAGGCTGCCGTCGTAAACTATTCCCGCAGTGACTGTCTCCATGGTGGCCCAGCTATCGTATGTCGGGCTGTGAGAGACAAAGAACCAGAGTAAGTGATGACCATTTCTCCAGTTTTTAGTGAAGAATTTATTGCATCGCGGTTTTTTTACCATAATAACTAATTTCCATGTTTTGCGGCCGCGTGCGTGTGCGTAAACAACCTATATACTTATCACCATAATAAAGGTATCGCTGTTATAAAACTGTGCGTGCGTGCGGCCACCTGTCCATGTTTATCGTTAACCTTACACCCGCATCTCAGCTCCTTTGTCGGTAAAAACTACGAATTTTCGCATTTGACGGTGTTAGATCTACGTCAACATCCTTCGGCATCTTGTTATTCTATCTAGGATTCAGGGGGGTTATTTAACAGGCGAATCACAACAATTAACGCAGCTGTTAGTGGATGTTAATGATACGACCGCTGTGAGCTATCCCCGCTGCTTTATACAGTTTCATTTCGTGTTTTAATTTCCTGTTTTTGCTAACGGTTAAAAGTTAAGGCTGCGCCGGTGCATTGTAGAGGTTGAGGTCCGGTTCCGAAAACGGTTTCGATCAGTCCGAGACTTCACTATATAACCTTTATTATACCGTGTTTACTGTGTGGTTTCAACGATTTTTTAAGAAGCTGGAATTATTAGGAAGTAAACTCTTGATACGCGATTCCATCGCTACAGATACACACGCGCACACACGCACGCCCCCCCCCCACACACACACTACGAGGCTTCAACGCTATGCAATTATTTGTCCATTAAATGATTTATTAATAAATTAAGTTAGTTTTTGAACACGCTCACTCGTTTAAGTAGCCCTGGCAGCCCCCTCCTGGCTCGACACAAAGTCTCTCTTCTAACTGGTCATAATATTATTGACCTATCTATATATGGCACGGGAGCTCCTATTATTCCAGGCCTCACACAGCGTAGACATGGAAGGTTAAGTGTTGTATTGTGCGAGGAAGCTCTTGTGATGTTCCCTTCCACGGTCTCAAATCAATCTATAGCAGCAGCCGCAGATACGATGTGGAATGGTGACTTTGGAACACATATATTTAGTCTATACACGCACACCCATTCTCGAGAACTATAAGTGACTACCATCATCATCTCTCTCTCTCTCTCTCTCTCTCTCTCTCTCTCTCTCTCTCTCTCTCTCGCTCTCTCCTTCTTCTTTCTCTATTTCCTCTCATCTCCTCTCGCTACTTTCTCTTTTGGCTCTCTATCTCTCCTCTCTTCTCTCTCTCTTCCATATCTCCTCCCTCTCTCGTTCTCTCTCTCCATCTTCTCCTAAATCTCTCTCTCTCTCTCTCTCGCTCCTCTCCTCTC
>NW_014577354.1:260614-262290 GCF_000485595.1 Priapulus caudatus
TAGAGTATTATTAATATATTGATAATTATATTAAAACGTATCATTAATGAGTAAAATATTTATTATTATATATTATGTATAGATTGATCATATTATTATCATTTATTACTTATTAATGTAATTGGTGATAAACGTATTACTTAAGTTTATGTAATTACGTATAATGGTAACTACATATAATATATTCAATTGATCAGGTCAGTGTCCCACCATAGCAACACGTCGTAGGTGCCACAATACATCACGAGGGGATTTACGTAGTCTATACTTTAAAATGTTATTATTATCTATCAAATTGTTTTCGAAAAATAATTCGCTTCAGTAAGGCGTCGACAATGTGCGTGCACATGTAAGTACCGAAGCGCGAGATTACTGCTAGATTTTTAAGATTTTATCCTTGCCTCACACCTCGCAAAGTAAACAATAATGTTGCCCTGGAAACATTGGTTACAGCTGCAGCGATAGTTCAATTTATAACTAGACGATGTAGATTTTAATCTATAAATCGATGGTCTTCACACATCACTTGCTGGGTAACGCCCAGCGCTTGCTCCAAGCCTCCTATAGCTGCTATGGATTGACAGCTAACCTTTATGGAGGTGGGGGAAGGGAACTGTTAATTTCAGGACGAAGATTTGAACCATTTTAAATATAATATAATACATGTATTATTAATATATTTATAGTATAATATATTTAGTATTCATATATATATAGTTTATAGTATATATGTTTTATAGTATATTTTAAGTAGGCCTATCTGGTAAATGTTTTTGTAATTCGGGAAAAGAAGTCAATCGGGAAGCGCCAAGCTCGGAATCGCCGATTTAAATTAACCGGAAACCGGACAAAAATGGCGTAGACTTTACCTGAGAAACTAGGAATTGACTCCTTCTGCCCCCACACCGTGCTACCTCCTGATCGTATTCGCTCTTTATCTCGCTATAGGGCATCTCGCCGATCTCACGCTCGTAAACAACGAGTCTACTGATTCTCGCTCTCTCTCTCTCTCTCTCTCTCTCTCTCTCTCTCTCTCTCTCTCGCGCGCGCGCGCGCTGTGTGTGTGCGTGCGTGCGTGCGTGCGTGCGTGCGTGCGTGCGTGTGCGTGTTGCGTGTGCGTGGGCGTGCGTGCGTGCGTGCGTGCGTGCGTGTGTGTGAGGCCGATGAACTTGGGTCTTATACCGATGCTAACGTGCGAGCGCGCAGGTGTCAGCAGCCGATGCTTGCAGCCGATAGCTATTTAGTAAAATATTTAGCAATAGCAATAGCCGATAGCTATTTAGCAATTTATGTAAAATTGTCACGTAGTAGTAGC
Source organism: Priapulus caudatus (assembly GCF_000485595.1). NCBI lineage: Eukaryota > Metazoa > Priapulida > Priapulimorpha > Priapulimorphida > Priapulidae > Priapulus > Priapulus caudatus. The sequence goes on from NW_014577354.1 coordinate 261,930, forward strand.
CATAGTTCGCAGCAGCTGTGACTCGCTCGTCATCCAGTTGCATTAATTGCAGGAACGGGTGTTGCACTAATTGCACGCTAAATCCGCATCAAAGATTTAAATTCATTACGCGCCTGTGCACATCACATGAAACCCACTGATTTCCTTACCTAGCTCATTTGCGAGAATTTACACCTTGTATTTTTACGAAATTCAGCGCAGCTGTGCCGCAATACTTCTCATTCCCATCGCGAATTATTATCCTATACGCATCTCCACATCTTATATATTATTCGCAGATCGGTGTGAGAGCAGTGACTGTAAGATGGCTTCATGTATTAACCAGCGTGTACCACTTTCCAGCTGTAATCCGCAGAGACCA
>NW_014577354.1:262934-264983 GCF_000485595.1 Priapulus caudatus
GAGAGAGAGAGAGAGAGAGAGAGAGAGAGAGAGAGAAAGAGAGAGAGTCAGTCATGTTTATATTTATTTAGCGTTTAGCGTGAATTTATGTTTCATTGATTTTAAACGAATTTTTGATCTCTTGATTCAACCATTTTCACACACTGTCCACCAGCGTAGACTGGTCCTCGTCTCGACATATATCTATTGAGATATCTCTACTCAGAATTCAGCTTACAACATCAGTGGCGGATTTAGGGGGGGGGTGGATTGGGCGGCTAGCTACCCCCTTCTGTTGGACTAACAATATTTTTACATATGTCGCGCGGCTGTACAAAACATCACCTGATGCATAGGTTAAATTATATAATTGAGTGGCAAAGCAGGTTACAACCCTTTTGCAGCTTTTTCACAGAGTTTCACAGCTTTTTCACAGTTTTTCTCAGTTTTCACAGTTTCACAGTTTTGCAGCTTTTTCACAGAGTTTCACAGTTTTGCAGCTTTTTTACAGAGTTCAGCTAAGACAGAGTTTTGCTGTCGCCCTCATCCCAGCGGTGGTCACCCCTACACATTGAATAATGAACGCGACGTAAACAATGCCGTGATGTGATGTGATGTGTAATGAGTGATGTGTGTGTTTGAGCACACACACGCGTCCACACGCACCCGCACACGCATACGCTCGCTCGCACGCACGCACGCACGCACACAGAGAGGGGGAGAGAAAGAAAGAGTTTAAGAATGTGCGTTAGTTCAACATGTCTTGATAATAAAGCGAAAATTACATGATTAGTTATAGTAATCTTTAGTGATCACATCTTGCTGCTCATGAAAAGAATAGTTATACTAAAAAGATAACTGTCGTAGTCAGAATGAAGGCTGTACATTTACTCAAAAGTGCCTCAAATACCATCTCCTGCGATCAACATTTTCAAAATGTTTGGGGGGGGAGGACCACCAGACCCCCCGCCTGTGTGCGTACACATTAATTTCACCCTAGCTACGCCCCTGAAATGTATAATTTATATATAAAGTTAAGAGCTAATAATACAGGTAGAATTACATCTTGGTATAGTCTAACTAGTATAATATTTCGATGGCAGCACCGCACATTTGCATGTTTGTCATCGTATGTATTATGTAATCAACCAGAGCGCATGCATCTTCCGCAGACACTGCTTCGTTAATACTCCACGATATTCAAACGCGCGCCGTAAAACAGAAATTAAACATTAAAAAACATATGTTTAGCTTCGCTTCCATTCAAAAATTAAAGAGCGCAATTTCGATATTTCTCTAAATAATTCGATCATAACTAGATAACTTCAATCAGTATTGCTGTAGTGAATAATTATAAGCCAGGGGCCCGTTGTCAGAAACAAAATTAGTTTTAGCATTAGGCTTAACCTTATGATGTTTCTGACAAATTAAGGGTACATGGCATATATGCATGGGACATGTTACGCAACATAAGCTATAGTCGAGTTGCCGAGTATAGGGAAATTTGACTGAGCGTTGCAATCGGGTATATACAAGGTTTTTGTAGTTTCGTGATCTTTAGACTATCCTAAACCGCAATTTACCGGGTGCCACTTCGACATCCTTAATTGGGCAATTTTTTCATCACAAGAAATGCAGATCGTATATTTTCCCATCTGAGTGCGTATAAATTAAGTGGGTAGGCATGCTAAACTTGCAATAACATCTGTAATATTCAGTCGATCCTCAAATATTTGGTATTGTAACTATTGTTTTGCTCATTAAACACTCATGCACAATTTCTCCGGCACCATCACCTGCAGCTTTTCGAATTTTCGTGGATTCTAGGATGAAACGGGCAGCGTCTACGGTTTAATTCAAAATTTCCCCGGCACCATCACCTGTAGCTTTTCGAATTTTCGTGGATTCTAGGATGAAACGGGCAGCGTCTACGGTTTAATTCAAAATTTCCCCGGCACCATCACCTGTAGCTTTTCGAATTTTCGTGGATTCTAGGATGAAACGGGCAGCGTCTACGGTTTAATTCAAAATTTCCCCGGCACCATCACCTGTAGCTTTTCGAATTTTCGT
>NW_014577354.1:265008-281507 GCF_000485595.1 Priapulus caudatus
AAAGTCAGCACTACTGGCATTCCTGTTTGAAATATTCTGGCGTGCGAACGCGTGACGTCACCGGTATTTGTATATACATGCACCATAGCTGCCTAGATATATGTCACCCAAACACAGGATAGGGTTACAACGCATCCTTATCCTTTTGTGTGGAGGAACCCCTGAGTGAATCACTCAGGGCGGTTTGCTGGTGCTCTCGCTCACTGCCCCCTTTTCTCCTGTCTCCCGTCCCCCTTCTCCCGTACTCCCCCCCCCCTGTACCCACCTCATTACGGGTTCAATGCACTGTCTACACTACACGACAGTCTACACTACAGCGTGAATATATAGTTACTATAAGAGTACGAATAAGAATACGAGTAAGAAAGTCAAGAGTGTAGTTTGTAGTTGAAGTGTGGTTGTGACGTTGTGTGTATATAGTCTCGCATGTAGTATTATGCGTGCAGTGAATTGCGTGTTGCAGAGAAACATTTGAACGGCATTTACGAAAGTTTTGCCTTAGGAGATAGAGAGGGCCGACGTACACAAACACTTTATATACAGTCTGACCTCCTTTATCCGGCCACGTCAGGACCGGCGGTCCGGCACCCATCCGGATATGGGATTTGGCCGGATAAGAGAGTTATGCAGAAACACAGCATTTCTATGCAGTTCAGTAGGGTTTATGCATGTGATAATGTATTTACTCGTTGCTATGATTATTTGTAACAAACTGTCGTGTTTTATGGTTTATATGAAATGTAAATAAAATGAAATTTTACCGGAGGCATAGCGGACACGAGCGGACAACACACACACACACACACACACACGCAAACACCTGTACGGTTGGTACATCGCGAGAGATTTGAGCGAGATTTTTATGTGGAAATGAATGAACAACAAAGAACATACACTGCGAGAATGCGGCCGGTTATTAGAGATTTCCAGATGACGGATGGCCGGATAAAGGAGGTCGGACTGTACATCGTTTTATGATTGAAACGACCCAAGTGCCTGCGGTCATATCTAGGTAGATTGGACGTGGTGTGTTGCTTTGGTGAGTTGTTGTGTTAGGAGGATTATTATGTGGAGTGTAGGTTGGCAGATGAGATATGTGACGTAACGTATGTGCCGATCGAAGATGTACATCAAATGTTGTGCTCTTTGTTGTTAACAAATATATTACTATATTTCAGGTATAGCAAATAGCGAGAGGCTAACCTTTAGTCCGCGTAATGTATATAAAGAAGGATTTCATCCTACACCTACCGTAAAATATCAGGAACCCAAGAAGCAACTGGCACCTCCAACCTTTAGTAATCGATACTTTGTCACTGGAGTTCTGTCACTACCCTATGCAGAGATCAAAGAACCGTTCACTGCATGGTATGATGCAGCTAATGAAATGAGCAGGATTGACTACTATGGTGGTAAGAATTATATTATTTCTTGCGCTTTTATGAATTAAAAAAAAATCATATATATAATGTGCAAGCCAAATTGTTAATTTTGCATCACTTTGTCGCTATAACCATTGCTTTTAGAATGTCCTTTTCTTTAGAATCCCTTTGAATCATGCCAAGAAGGTATCTCAATTGCTTGAAGTGTATGAACAACTGTCACACTCCGTGTTCGCTATAACGTTCACTTTTCACATTTTAAAGGGGAAATATATCATGCACAAATATCACATAGTGAACGCACGACGTTTAGCTATGACCACGAGTGAGCTAATCGTTTCAATGTTTAGCTCCACCTCGTTTTCTCTTTGTAAATGTAAGACATGGTGCAGACGTACCAGAGGGCAGACGAGAAGTCATACGGCAACAGCTACAAGGTCACGCCGATGACGAACGAGATCGTGAAGAACGTCAAGAGCTGCTTCCGGGTGAACGGGACGGCGAACGCGACCGTCGCTGTACAGAGCATCCTCCCCGACACGACAGGATTCGTCGTACGTACGCGCGCTCGCGCCGCGGCGCGTCGACCTGCTCGCTCGTGGGCGGTCGGATCTCAATTAAAATATATATTATATAATATATATATATATATATATATTATATTATTTATAGAAGTGAGAAGATTGAGATGAGATCATTAGAGTCTTCCGATGTGCGTACGCTGAGAGTAGGGTAGTGCAGTGCAAAAGACCCAGTTGGTCCTGGTTTAGAAAATGTTGGTGACTATTATGTGTAGACTTTGTTAAAATTCATAAAAATTCGCCAGTCCTGCTCAAAGGTGTCTAGTCCTGTATCGAAAATATGGTTTAAAATGAAGGATGAAAGTTAGTAAAAGTGAATATGACCAATATACATATAGGTAGCGAGCCACTGAAGTAGCACCTCGTAAAATTTTCATCACACTTTTGCACTGCCTGTTCATATTCACTTCTGATATTTCACGCGCGCGCATGTATGTTTCGTCCCGAGTGCCCCGCCTCGGATATTTCGTGCCCACACGTATGCTCCGCCCCGCATGCACCTCCCCCCCTCACCCACATGCTGATGCGCTCGTTGTCGCGGCGACAGCATCTGCGGAATGACACGCTCGACGACGACGACTGCGAGGTGTGGCACAATGTGACGGTGGACGGCGGCAAGGTGAACCGCTACACGCTGTGGTTGCGGCGTGACGCGGCGGGGGCGCCCGTGCCGCTGCGATACGAGATGCGTGGCTACGACACGCTGCTCGGCTCGCACTACGATAAGTACGAGATCGCCTACGCCGACTACGACGCGTCGCCGTTCAACCCTGCCGTGTTTGACGTTCCCGCGGGTGAGCAGACTGTGCACCACTCCTCCTCCCTGCGGCGTGTCACTCTCCGAGGGAGGGAGAGAGCGTCGTCGGAAACGTTGGGCGAAGTTACGACTGTCGCGAGTAGTCATTACTGTCGCAAGTAGTTATGATGACATCTATGACTAGTTTTGATGATTACTGTCACAAATAGTTGTGAGTGTCACAGAGTCTAATGTGTCGTGAATTTAATGTCCCGTGGCTGAGCGTCGGACGCCATGTGCTGATATTTTGACGATTCTTTGCGGTATTATTGATGAGCCATCTTACCTTGCTAATATAAAACAAACCGCTTGTCCCTACGATGCCTCTACGCTGAGATAATGAGCGGTGAAAATCTGGTATTTTCGCCGAAAACCCACTCGAGATACGTAGTGGCTGCGACTGTCTCTCGTTCTGGCGATAGCTTCAGGAAACCTCGCGTGTTTCCGTCATTCACTGACAATGAAATTTCTTTTCCTTCTAGTATCTTTTCTCGCATTTCCAGTAATTGACGCAACCATTACTCCACAAAAACGTCTTGTTATTTATCGCCATGGTGATGACCCGCCGCTTATGCTGGATGTAGTAACGCTGTAGTAATAACGTATTCAGTCAGCGCTACACAGCGGTGACCGGAAGCAACATACAGTCCACAAAACGAGAGACAGTCGCAGTAAAACACTTATCTCGAGTCGGTTTTCAGCGAAAATACCAGATTTTCACCGCTCATTATCTCAGCGTAGAGGCATCGTAGGGACATGCGGTTTGTTTTATATTAACAAGGTAGGACAGCTGGTCAATAATACTGAAAAGAATCGTCAAAATAAAACGGGCATTAAAAGTTTATTAATTCGACTAATACTGCAACATGGTTTAAGCATTTCACCGTTGTACGCTCTCCTTCTTTATACGCTCTTGATAATATATATATATAATATTATTATAACTACAGTAACTGTTTACGATTTTGCTCAACCCCTCGTGACCCCGCACTCCGCCGCTCCTCGTTGCGATTATTGGAGCGACCATCGCGCAGTTCTGACGCCATCGTCGTTGTCGTTGTCTATTGCAGGCTTGACGTGTGGAGGGTTTCCCGGTCCCGGCGTCGAGCGGCGCGCGCTCGCAAACCCAATGCGAGAGTACGTCGCCGGGGACGACGCGCACGCGCACGAGTCGTTCACGCAGTACAGGGAGCGCCACGGTCGCCGCTACGACGACGAGCGCGAGCACAAACTAAGGAAGCACGTGTTCAGGAACAACCTCAGGTGAGTGTGTTCACCCAGCGTCATCGGAGGGTTCGCGATCGTGATGAGTGAGGTAGTGGCGTGTGGGGAGCGCGGTGTGGCAGCTGCCGATGTTGGTAGGTGTATGGTGTATGTGGTGTTCCTGGTGTTATCGTGCTTGTATTTCCCGGGTGTTGTTGATGGGATGGCGTATTTTCAGTTTGCTTGCGGTACTTTCCCTTGTTAACCTGTCATTTCACACAATGGCGCATTTCCCAGGTGCTTTCAGTGATGCGACGTTTTTTATTTATATCCAACAATGGTGTATTTCCCCAGCTCTTCCAGGGGTGGCACATTTCTTAGGTATGGGAGTTTATATGTTCTCATAAAGCTTGTGCATCCACATGTGTGGACACTAAATAGGTGTACTGCTCTGCACGTACTGTATCACACGAACTCAAATACTCGTGCCGTGCGTGTGCCGAACGTGTTTCGCTGGGTCTTCGCAACCAGTTTTTTTTTGCCAGGGGCCTATTGTCAGAAACACAATTATTCTTAACATTAGTCTTAACATGAACGTTTTGTCGTAGACCCCGAACCTGTATACACTGCGTATAGGAAACTCACTCTGAGTACTTTCACCTCGTTTCTGTCAATGGTCTATGAGAAAAAGCTAATGTTACAACTAACGTTGAGACTAATTTTATTTCTGACAATGCTCTATGACGTAACGTTAATGTTATGACTAATGTTAAGACCTTCCTCAGGTTCATCCACTCAACAAATCGAGCGAACCTCGGCTACCAGCTGGCCGTCAACCACCTTGCCGATCGCACCGACGACGAGCTGAGGGCCACCAGGGGGCGCCTGACATCGCCGCACCCCAACGGAAAGGCGTTCGATAAGGCCCGGTACAAGGGACAAGCCGTTCCGGACAGCCTCGACTGGCGAATCAATGGTGAGTGGGGTCGCGAGGTCGCAGCGAGCGGGGTCACGAGGTCGCGGTGAGCGGGGTCATGAGGTCACGGCGAGCAGGGTCACGGCGAGCAGGGTCGTGAGGTCGCATAGGGATGAGGTCACGGGTGGATCTGTATGGAGTGGGTCGCGATGTCTAAGCTCGGTGCGTGTGGGCATCGCCCACGCATGTGTAGGCTCGGTGCATGCGTGTGTCCCCCACGCACGTAGATGCAGGCGCGTCCTTATGGCTTGGGTCACGGTGTCTAATGTCGTTGCGTACGCGCGTCTCCCACGCACGGGCGTCCGTACGACCCAGGTCGCGACATCATCCTTGACTTAATTAAACTTCGTCCTAATTACCCTCTCATCTGCACTGTTTACGCTTGCAGGCGCCGTGACACCGGTTAAGGACCAGGCGGTGTGCGGCTCGTGCTGGAGTTTTGGATCGACCGGCGCCATCGAGGGAGCGCTGTTTGTGAAGGTGAGTGTGCCACATGATAATTAACCCTGTTCCCCCATTCACATGATGGTGATCCGATCCCTGGCATCTACTTGTTAGTAACGATCTAGACGATACAGCAACGCAACATACAGTCAGGGTGCAGCGTTGTGGAGCGAATCACTGATTTTTGGGATTCAGAGGTCGGTCCGTGATACGATTTTGTTTCAGGTATTTACAGATCATTCAGAAATATTTATAGACCGGTCAGCAATGCAATTTTAGTTTGGGTATTCGGACGCCGATCAATGACACGATTTCATTTGGGTTCACGCAGACCGGTCAGCTGGTGAGGCTGTCTCAGCAGAACTTGATGGACTGCTCGTGGGGCTACGGCAACAACGCGTGCGACGGTGGTGAGGAGTGGCGATCGTACGAGTGGGCGATGAAGCATGGCGGCATTATGAGCGAGGACGACTACGGAAGCTACATTGGCCAGGTGACCGGACGCGCGCCACACGCTTTGTCAAGGCCGGGCGACCGGACGCGCCATGTGCGGTCAGACACAGTCTAGTGACTAGTGACTGAACTCTCTGTAGTCATGGTCAGGTGACTGAACCTACCATAGGTGTGGTCTAGTGACTGAAACGTGGCAAATGGATTCTGGCTGAATTCTCAGCTAAATCTCCGCTGCATTCACTTAATCGGTTTCATACAAATTTTATGGTGATCAAAATTTTGAACAAGAGCGCATGCACGTGCGGGCACGCACATACACGTGGTCTAGAAAAAATAATTCTTGATCGATTATCTTTCGTTGTCTCTTACAGAATGGCTACTGCTCGTTCAACCCGGCCAAGGTTGCGACCAAGGTGAGCGGCTACGTGAACGTGACGTCGGGTGACCAGGAGGCATTGAAGCTGGCGTTGGTGAATCACGGACCGGTGGCGGTCGGCATCGACGCGTCTCACAAGTCACTCAGCTTCTACGCTAACGGCGTCTACTACGAGCCGGCGTGCGGTAAGTAACGCCACTCGATGAAAGAAACCTCTCCTCTCCACCCATAGATTAAGTTTGTGTGGGCTTATTTGTAAGCCGGTCTATAGAGTATATCTTATGAATAGGTTATAAAAAAAAGCATTAACTTTCATTTATAGTTCATATAGTATATCATATAGTGTATACACTATAAAAACCTTTACTGTGTTGGGAGGGTAAGTGTAAATGGATATAGTTCATGACATATAATTTGTAATATATATATATATATATATATATATATATATGTGATATGTGAAAATCTCTGTCGACTGATCGAGTTAAAGCGGGCAGCGTAAACGGATAATATCTCTAGAGTTGTGCTGTATCTCACAAGCCTCAATCGTTCAGCGAAAACCGCTAAGCACTGTGCCGAAATTAATATAGATAGCGTAAAAAACGGAAAGCGAGTTCAATTAATAGCGGTGGTATTCTTTCGCAGGCAACACATCCGACGATCTTGACCATGCTGTCCTAGCCGTCGGGTATGGGACGTTGAATGGGCAGCCATACTGGCTCATCAAGAACTCTTGGTCCACCTACTGGGGCAACGACGGATACGTGCTCATGAGCCAGAAAGATAACAACTGTGGCGTCGCCACCGACGCCACATTTGTGACTATATAGTAGGCACCTGCTACACACCCTCATGCAGATGCCCAACGAAACAGCAGAACCCTGGTCTATTCGCACAATTAAGTGCACTTTAAACGACTATCGTTATTGAAGGAACTCAAATGATGTAGGCCTATTGATGAAGAAAGATGGAAGCACGATCTGTATTGCTAGAGTGAAACACACTCGTTATAACCAAATGTATCTATAATTTCTCTCAAATTACTGCAATAATTTGAAATGGATGTTTGAATTAGAAAACGTGCATCTGTAATAATTTAATTGAATACAGGTATCTAGTTCTTAAGAGTGGTGACATATGTAAGCCAAGTGCAGTACGGCTGAATAGTTGTAAATTTTTCACTAACATTGTTTGTACTAGGAGTATCTGTGAATATTTGTTGTTGTTTTTGGTCGATTCCTGAAATTGTATATTACTTAATTGTGATGGTGCCTGTTGTGATTTAGTATCTAATACCACCCCCGACTCATAAAATGGCATTCCTGGAATGTTTTGATAATTCTTTTTCAATAAATTTTGAAAAATCAGTAAGCTGCACTTTTTGATTTTTTATGTACCGTACACTAAAGAAATTTCCAATACGTGTGTGTGTGTCAGTGTGTGTCAGTGTGTGGGTTTGTGCGCATATGATTAATTGTTCTTCATATAGTGAATTATCTTGCTATAGATACAAACAAGAGCATATTACGATTCATATGTAAATGTGAAAAAATCTTAATTATATTTTACTGTTCCTAACATGAGAGTATGTTTGTGATATGCCTGCATGTAGCTTTAATTGACCACCAACAGATGGCAGCACTACGGCATCGTAAGGTTTGCTGACTGTTTACATCGGTAACGGCACTCACACTCCTCTTCATAGTTCTGTGTATGTCCTCTTTTACGTTAAACGTCTGTCAGTAAGTATATTCATGTCATCACTAAAGAATCGAAGTAGTGCCTCAGCGCCGGCAGACGAAGCTTCTAAGTCTCTACAGCATGGAACGCCGACGAAAGATTGCGGTCAGGTATACAACGAAGATTCGGGAATTTTCTACTGGCTGTTCATCGTTGACATGACGTTGACGAGAATGCTGGGCATCTGTGCGAAGCCCGAGTCGCCCCTAGGAATGTTCCGACCGGTCATGAAAGCGTTAGAGATCTCCGGTCACGGCGTACCGTGGATAGGCGCTTGTCTAATAGGATTGGCGGTCTCGCATCGACCGGAGATGTACGAGCTCTTGATCAACGTGTTAACTGGTAATTAACTTCACACAATCATAGTTTGGGCTCCTGGCCCTCATTTTCGCAAATCTGGTGGTAGAGACTTATAAACCAACAGGGCTCTTCTTCAGGGTCTTGCTTATATTCATATACTATACTTGCTGGTCAAGACTTCACTGACAGTGACACCTTCTAGCCCGCGTACTGTTCGACTGTTCGTGCTGTTAAATTTCCGCATGCAGCCCCTTCGCTCCCACTACACTACAGGGAGCAGGAGAACTGTAGCGGGAACGAAGGGGCTACACCAGTAGAGCTATATGGCAGCAGCAGCAAATACAATAATGTGACCCAACAGAGTGTGTATAGATACGCTGTGGCTATATATGCCCGGCAGCCGGGCACGGTCTTCGATTTCCTAAATGCCCGGCAGTTCCAAACCCTAACCCTAATCCTAACCCTAACCCTTGTTTACTTGAGATAACGCTGAAAATTAAAAACTGCCGGGCATTTAAGAAATCGAAGACCGTGCCCGGCAGCCTTCAGATATATATGCCGGCTGCCGGGTATATATAGCCACTCTGGTATATATAACCTCTTATCTGTCAGGTTACATGCATTATTGCATCTACAGAAGCAGTAGCGCTGCCAGAGAAGGTCAGATCCTGCCTTTCCGCTTCTGTGGCAGAATGAAGAACTAGCTTTATGTTATATAGATACTACAGCAGCAGCAGCAACAGCAGAAGAGCATATATATATATGTATATATATCTCTATTATCCACTCTTGATATATATGTGTGTATATATTTTTCATATAGACCTCTAGCTCACATAATGCACATGCACTTAATCGCATATTACTTCTTGACTGCAATAGTCTGAATAGAGGTTGTGTATAGGTCTGTTACAATTTTTGCTATGTATCATGCAGTGTATATTGCCATTTTTCAGCCATTGCCATCGATCTGCTGATTGTGAGTACGATCAAGGTGATATGCCGTCGCCGGCGTCCTGCAGAAAACCAGATGGACATGTTTGTGACAGTGTCGATTGACAACTACTCCTTCCCATCTGGACACGCAACGCGTGCTGCCATGATGACCTGTCTTTTCATCCTCAAGACCAATCTAAGTATGTGCATAGAATATTTCACTTTAGGCCATACTTGCATGATTTGCTTATTCTCCTCCTCAAGCACACTCTCTCGTCGTCTTTTTAATTGTACGGGTACTCAAAATCGGTAAAATCGCACGTATGTGGAAACTTGAGTTGTTCACAGTATATAGCTATTTGATATGTAATTATATATTACATGGCTAGTGTAAACGTCGTGGCTCTATAGCAAAGTCGCAGGGGTTTACAGTAGTAAAATATAGGGTTAGGGTTAGGGTATATAACAGCCCTGCGCGATCGCCCCTACGTGAGCGATGTCGGATAAGTCACGTTGACCGTGTCAGTAAACCGTCTACATGCGCTTGCTGTATAATATTCTGTTCGCAGGCTGTTTCTCGGTGGTGTCAGTCGTCGTGTGGGCGACGGCGGTCTGCATCTCTAGAGTGATGCTGGGAAGACATCACGTGTTTGACGTCCTCGCTGGAGCCGTGCTGGGTACGTAATGCATCGCGTGTGCATCGCCGTGGAAACTAGCGATGGAAGAATTCCGTGGCACGCCGCATCAGTTGTAACGTGTCCGCAGTCGTGTGTACTCCACTCGATTCATGACGCTACAATCTAATCTTTTTGTAAACCAACATACACACGTGTAAACATGCACTTTTGCACGTGTACTCACACTGATCTTTGCTCGTTTTGCTATTAGTATTAGTGTTAAGGTGCATTAATGTGAGAAGATTGCCTTTCGTGCTGATGTTACGTCTACATTATATGTTGGGATGCACTGTGGAATCTTATTGTTCGGTTCATTGAATATTATTATTATTATGTATTATTATTGTTATACTTATTGTTATTATTAATATTATTTCACATCGTCGTTCTTTTCTGATAATGTGAGTGATGTCTGCGATTTAATGCCGCTAATCCGCAGGCTGCCTGGAGTATCGGCTGGTTGGAGCTATCTGGATTCAGCAGGAGACCTGCGTGGCCCTCATGCAACCTTTCCAGGCGTCGTTTCACATATAACTCAGAAGACGCGACGAAAGAATTCAAGAAGTCATTCAAGTGGTGCTGCATCACTACTGAACGTGTCAGTAGAGAGATGCATGTGGGTGGCCATCTAGAATGTATCCGACAGTGTTTATCGCGTCTACGAGTATGCGAGAGACAATTAGGAACTAGCTAGTTGTGGCAAACGTGTGTGAAACTGTGGCTGGTAGAAAGCTGTAGATGTTTTAAAGTTATTCGTGGTAGCAGTTAACTCAGGAAAGATGTTGCAGTGTATGGTGTCTATGAGACAAATCTGATATTGTCATCAGGAGTACGCGATCGAGGGAATTCTTAATTAAAATATTTTAGAGAAATTAGGTAATTTAGAGCATCTCTAGTTCATGTACTACTGATAATATATCAGTGCACGAAAGCACGGCCCCACCTGTTGACAATATTATATCGACTTGTAGATGAAAGTGGTCTAATACCGTCGTAAAACAACTGAATACCAATATAGGTATTTTAGTCACAAAGGCTTTTGCTGCATTGGATTTCCTATGAATATCTACAGATCTAGTTAATTGTTTTTAAATATTAATTTTGTATATGACTATATGTAAGTATATCATAGTTGAAATTTGTGAAATTATTATATGGCCAATTCTTTGACGTGTATATATTTATGGTCTTTCTTTTAAGACCGGCTCATATTGTGTGAAAATGTACTGTTATTCAACGTCAGCAGTAATGATGAATCATGGTCAAGACGTGAGTGTGTGCGAACCTGTACAGAGTACAAATACTAATAACTGTGATTTTATTGAAATTATATGTTGAAACATAAATATGTTGATCATCCCATACTGTGTTATATGTATATATAAATGTACTGGTTGCAACTAATGCTGATAGGGTCTACGTCCCCTAGGGTACTATCGGAGGGTACCCTGGGTACGGTTCGATATATCGGAAAGTACCTTGGGGTACTATACGATAGGTCGGTGCGTACCCTGCATTGTCCCACCGTACCCTGACTTTCAGCCAAGTGATGTCGTAATACATACACTCTGTCAAGTTACCACATCACATAGGAGAAACCTCAAAACATCGCAATCCAATACAAATTTATGCTATGTTTGACTATATTTTTCTTTTTCCTTTTTTTAAACGAAGAGCTAGCTTTTATAATTTAGTTTTACAACATCGGAAAAACGTCCGCAGCGCATGCGCGTATTTGACAGTTGGAAATGCGAATACTGAAACGAATATTTGCGGGAACGGACCGGAAACAAGGAACGGGAGCATAAAGCGGTATGTATACGTATTACGACATCAGTTGGCTGAAAGTCAGGGTACGGTGGGACAATGCAGGATACGCAGCGACATATCGTATAGTACCCCGAGGTACTTTCCGATATATCAAACAGTACCCAGGGTACCCTCCGATAGTACCCTGGGGGACGTAGACCCTATCAGCGCAACTAATAGCTATCTATGCATATTGCTTTATAACTCTGAACCTTGAATCATTGTGTAGGTTCCTGTATCCTCTGTCGGTCTCTGTACGTGCATGGCAAACCTAGGCGTTTTTAATATTTACTCTTGACTTCTGGAATGTGTGCTTTTTTTACAGAATAGTTATTTGGACTGGTTTTCAGAACTAGTGTATTGGAGGTTTTTTTTAATTTGTTAAGTTTTTTGCACCAAAAAATCTTATAACATTTCCTGATGTTTGATCATTTTAGCAGTAACCGAATAATAACGAGTAACAACTGCATAACGAAACCAATTTTTTCTAACTGATTCCAATAACATAACGTGTACGGTACACGGATATACCAGGTGATCCTCTTTGGCACCCACAAACTTAGGAATTAAATAGCATCCTCGGGGACATAGCTAGCCAGGGGGGCTAGCTGCCCCCCAGAAAAAAGTCGATACAATACCTAGTCAACGGCGGTCACCTTCCCAGAACACACCATGTATATGGCTTTGCCCCCCCCCCTAGGAAAAATGGGTTAGCTACGCTTCTGACCCTTGTAAAGTACAACTGAGGTACCACAACGACAATTTCATACGGGTACGAAAAAGAAATTACAGGTGGCAGATGAGATTCGTAGAACACGACGCTAGCGCGACCTAGCTTTAACTTGAACTGTAGAGAGAATCGTCACCGGCGTGAAATGCAGTTACCGAAACACCGTAGTGTGTAAAATCGTGATTATCCTGAGATTCGATTCCATTGCCTCACTTGGCATGCGTAGCTTATACGTGCATGCAAACATACACGCGGCAACGTGTTTGTTTATTATAAATAGCACCATGTCACCACATGATTTTTCATATCGATTTGGCTCATGGCAATCGCCTCCACCAGTCTGTCAACATTTGACAGTAGTACATGTGCGACCCTGACATTACGATATGTAAATATATATACACACCAGATAAAATATTTACCCGACATTCTGAAAGGCACTGAAGTGCGCACGATACACAAAAATATAACGATTTTTCACACTTCCAGTAAAATACACTAGTGTACTAGCTGGAATACAAAAATACCCATAATTGCTGAATATATTCAGATTCGTGAAATACAGTCAACATTCAATATTGGAAGTTCATTTAGAGGGCGTTATCCTAAAGGTTAGTGAAAGACAACAGATGCTAAAACTGTATTTCGAATTTCAAGGAGGTACAACTACGTCTTTTCTTTTTGCTCTTCCGAGATAATGTTCATGTTACCCTAAGGAGCGCTACCTTGCGATCGCGCAAAAGCCGTGTATCACTCCCGAGTAGCAATGTTTGCAATTGTTAGCTCGAATAGTAGCTAGAATAGACAAAAGCTCCAAAAAAATAAACTGACTAAAAAGAAAAATTACTAACACCCTAGACATAATCTCATCGATTGCCCATTACATTCTACTCGGCTTCTAAATGTAATGCATATAAGGCAATGTCATGTGGCACAGAAATTATCTAGCCCTGCAAGTGCATACAGCCACCGTGATAATTGTTTTTAAATGGCAATAAGAAATTTTCATAAATTCCATGACATTGCCACCAGGGGGCAGCAATGTCGTACATTGCCACCAGGGGGCCATAATGTCGAACATTGCCACAAGGGGGCCACAATGCCAAACATTGCCACCAGGGGCCAGCAATGTCGTGCATTGCCACCAGGGGCAGCAATGTCGTACATTGCCACCAGGGTGCGTAAAAGGCAATGTCGTAAAAGGACAGCACACAACCTGATGACATTGTTATCACTAGCACAGTCGGCAAGGGACAGTGACGTGAACACAGTCAGGAGACAGCAGCAGACCACCAGAGGGCACTGCTACGAAGAGTACACCCTCCGGGGTGCGATCGTGTCATAAGGCCTCTGCAATGTGCCACCAGATGGCAGTGATATCACAGGAATAGGTCTAATAACACACCACCACCACAAGGTATAGTCACATCACAGCAATACAGTCAACAGGATGCAGTGGCATCAGTATTGCGACACACCCGCAGAGGGCAGTGACGTCACAGGAACGGTCGACAGGGTGCGGTCGTAACAACGGCGACGTAACGGCGGCAGACGGTGGTATCACAGGAATGGTCGCTAGCCTAGAGGCCAACAGGACACGGTGGAATCGCTAGCACTCCACCGACAGAGGGCGACGTTGTCTTAGGACGCACAATTCTCCCGGCTGGTCGCCGCTGCTAGTCTACTCATGGCAATTGCTGCTCTCGTTTCACGACGACGCCATCTCACTGGTCAGCGGCTGGCTAGACGGCGTCTGCTCCTCTAAAACTACGTTTGCACGACTGCTAAAAACAGATGCACGAATTATTACGTTCACTTCTTAGCAACGAAGCTAATAAAATGCATTTTCTAATGGGATGAACACGATTACCATCAGTAATCTTTCGTCATAAAATAGGGAAACGTAATGTTGCTCTGTTAATCACATAAAGTACAAAACTAAAATAGAGCACGTGCTAATTAGTAGCAATAGTATAACATAAAATTGATATTGGTAACAAAATTATGTGACATCGTGCAGCTTTCAGGCGCCAAGGGTGCAAAACGTCACAGTCATTTGCATATTGCAACCCACATGTAAATATAAATATGTGCAGTGTATAGATAAGATTTTAACATGATTAGAATAAGAACAAGTTCATCAGTGTCAAAAAAGGATGACAGAGTAAATGCTAGTAAAGAATGAAGGCATGCCGACTATATATACGCACACAATATCACGTGAGGGTGAACCACCGACATGGATGCTGTTAACCTCACACTTATATTCCTCCTTGGGTAATATATCAACCTATTGCTCCTTTAATAACAGTCCACCAATCTCTTATGGTGGTTAAACACAATTTTCAAAAACGTTCAACGCTTCACTCAACATGGTACAGTTTCAGCCAGTAGGAGAGAACCGTTTCAATAGTTCAGTTCCGCCAACAAAGCTTCAGTGAAATCAGAACTCTGCGCTGGCTTCCATCTTTATTTTCAGGTGAGCGACTTCAACACGTGGCTTCAAAAGTGTTTACATTAATCATGTACTTTCCTAAACGTGCCTCGGCCATTTTACACCCCCTTTTTCTATGACCCAAATAACACAGCTAGACTTTCCGATATCACTTATTCCACTACACCAATACTGCACTGCTCGTGCAACGTATCTCAGCTAAATCGTATTTAGACAGTGCAAACCTCGGTAACACGGCTCGAAACATCGATTCGGCCAAAGCCGAAAATCCGACCGCCGTCCCAATCGTTTCTGCGTCGTCCCGCTCGCTCTTTCGCGCGAACGACGACATTTCTCTACGCGGGCTGCACCATTTCGCGCCGTGCTACGACTCTAGTCTAGTATCTCTCTCTCTCTCTACGTGCAGGCTACGGCAGGACCGCGCCCGCGCGACAAAAGACACCTCCCCCTCCGCTGTGCCCCGCAGTGTGAGAAGACGAAACACAAGCGGCAGAGACTAACAATACGCCCTGTACCACGTCGGCGGCTTGTATTTGAAGTAGTGCTCGTTCGTGTACTGGCAGAGACACACAGTGCCGCACCTCACCCCCCCCCCCGTGCCCCACGGTGCGAGAAGATCAACCACACGTGACTAACAACATGCTTTGTACCACGGTACTGGCTTGTACTTGAAGTAGTGCTCGTTCGTGTACTGGCAGAGACAGAAGCAGGTGGTGCTGTGCAGCGTTGACGTTGCGAGCACCCGGTCGATGTCGCGCGGCGGGAAGCTGAGCAGGTCGCGGCCGAGCGCGCGCAGGTAACGCTGGCTGTAGTCCAACGCCACCTTCTCAGCCTTTATCTGCAAACAACAACAACTGTCAGATAATTATTATCGGTTTCGCGTACATCGGTGGTGAAATACGACAATTTCGGCCACCTTCTCTGCCTTTATCTGCAGACAACGGTCATATAATTATTTTGCAGGTAACGCGCGGTTGGTGGATATCGGTTTAGCGTACGGATGTGTGGGGTGAAAGACAGTCAGTTTTGGCCGAAAAATCAGTTCTGGTCTGGGGTGGTTTAGCGTACTGGTGCGTGGCAGAAAGCCTTCAGTTTCGGCCGAAAAATCAATTGTGGTCCGGGGCTCGTTTACTGAAACAAAAATTAGCAGCACGGCTTCAACGTGCACCGTGGCGAAATGTATCGGAAAAATATATAGGATCTAGAACGTCTCGCCCTTCAAGTACGCACACGAGCGACAACGACGGCTGGCTAGACGGGCGCCCGACGTCGACGAGCATTACCATGTATTTAGGGTTGGAGGCGACGTCGTCCGTCTCGCTGATGATCGCTTCCGTGTCCGGTTCCATGGCGACGGACGACTCACCGATGGCGAGTGCATCGCCGCTGTTGATAATCTCGAGATTCTGGTAGCTGGACGCCGGCTGCTTTTCCTGAAGCCAACATGTTTAACTCAATTTTACATAAATGTCCATTTTTCAAAATTTACACAATGTTTACTCATCACCACAAGTTGAATGATGTGATCGCTCTCTCTCTCGCTCTCTCTCTCTCTCTCTCTCTCTCTCTCTCTCTCTCTCTCTCTCTCTCTCTCTCTCTCTCTCTCTCTCTCGTTCTCTCTCGTTCTCTCTCGTTCTCTCT
>NW_014577354.1:282531-291267 GCF_000485595.1 Priapulus caudatus
TCTCTCTCTCCGTTTCTTTATCTCTCTCTCTTACTCTCTCTCTCTCTCTCTCTCTCTCTCTCTCTCTCTCTCTCTCTCTCTCTCTCTCTCTCTCTCTCTCTCTCTCTCTCTCTCTGTGAGGGGTGAATAATCAATATAACGTACAAACTTTGCTGTCCCCGCTGCTCGCGATGCTGCTTTTGCTTTCTGATCTTGTTCCTCATCGAATAATTTATTTGCTATCGTAACCTGGGAACGCACAGAGATGCGAGTGTTTTACAGCAAAGGACAGGCCACTTAAAACTCATTTGTCAGTATACTAGTTTTATTTGTAACCGTCTGAATGCATTGGTTTGTTACAATAGCACAGGTGTACTCGAAATGATGTACTGCTGTTAACTCATGTATACTAGGTTCAATCAGTTTCACAGCCAAAATAAAATAACTTGCAACTAAACTTACCACACATTCGCTGATGTCATATGAAAAAAAGTGTAGCTAAACCAGTCATCAAGGATTATAAATCACTTGTGGAAAATCATAACGTGTTGGTCATCGGAACATGTACACACACACGCACACACATGCACACACACACACACGCATGCCCGCAGGTACACACACACAGCTATGTGCATGCACACATGCTCGCAAATTAGTCAGGATACAGATAACTTGTGGCAAGAGATTCTTCCCAGGTCCTCCAAGCACAGTAATAGCTTGTGCTTTATCAATATCCGATTCGCTGCACCAACTGCCTTATTCAGGTTATAGTCCATCTGTAATCAACAACAAGCATCGTGAGAAAAAACCAACAACTCCTCATAAAAATCCACCATGGTAACCAAGCTATACCCAAGGGACAGTAAATGTACAGAGTTATTGATACTGTCAATTAACGCGGAAATCGCTTCACACGCACACAGCAGACGACACTGTTAGTCTAGACAATTGCATAGTGCATCTATAAATCTTGGAAATAGCAGCCCGTCCTCCAGTCTAGCAACGATAAATTCTGAGCAGGTCCGGAATTTAAGAATTTTATTCAAAGTTATATAAGCAGAAATCAAACATATATATACGAAATCAATACTGGCCCTAGATTTCAGACAAATTTCCAAGACTTCACCTACCCTTCTCTTTGCGTACATGCAGAGGAAGACTCCCACGGCGAGGATTATGAGCCACACGATCACTCCTCCGAACAGCTCCAGGCCCCGGATTCCTGGAAAACGTTCCACAAACTCTTGTTTTCGAAAAATCGAAAACCGAGGTACGTGCGTGCGGCTCACCGATCCCAACACGAGTCGGCGGTGCCCCGTAGCAAACGATCGGTAAACTCGACAAACCGATGGCGGCAAATGATCTCGCGGCACAATTTAACGCTGCGATAATGATGTGTCGACGACGTGACGACGATTTACGAGACAATTCCGTGACGATTTGGTTATCAATTCTATGACAATTCTGCTACGATTCGGGAATGATTTCTATGACAATTCTATGATGATTTGGTGACAATTTCTATGACGATTCTGTGATGATTTGGTGATGATTTCTACGACAATTCTGTGATGAATCGGTTACAATTTCTATGACAATTCTGCTATGATTCGGTGATGATTTTGTGACGTTTTCTCGCTCACCTACGCTGCAGAAGACGATGAGTATGACGACGCTAATCAGGAACCAGATGACGAGAATGCGTCGATACAGCATCGTGTACAACTCGAACCGACCGTCATTGGTGAGAAACTCCACCGCCATCTGTACATCGTGGAGCACGGGCTGCAAAATGGACATGACACAACCGGTCGCAAGGACATCTTAGGCGTTGTGCCGAATCTCAGCAGCGTGTTTTGGAGTATACACATATATATTCAACTGATATAATCGTATACTATTATATATATATACATATAATCAGGAAGTAGATAATGGGAGGACGGTGACTTCCAATAAACAAGGGAAATTCGTCATTTTACTACCTTCATAATACTACGATTACTACGCGCTAAACTCATCCAACTTGAGCTCAAAGTCGGCACACAGTACATTCGACATCATGCTACGCAGATGCGTTTCTCGTAGACCCGGGCAATCCGGAGTAATCCAGACTAAACACAGTAATCGACACAATATCTTCCAATCTTTGTCCATGAATCAACCGTAGCAATCGCCTATATTTCAAACAAAAGGCAGCTATCTACCACATGTCCACGGGCTTGACGCTCCACGGGCGAGGCGCTGTGGCTCGCAGGGAGCTGCTGCTGATAGCGGGATTGGCGTGCGTGGTGCTCGGCATGCCGGTATGTTACAACAGGCAAACATTGCTAGGCTGTCATACCGGTCAAAGGTCTATTCGCCGAAGTGTCTGCGTTGATCCTAAATCACCTGCTAGCCACAGCGCCTCGCCCGTGAGCGCAATGCCTCCGTGCAGCGGATGGGTTAGTAGAGCTGCTTTTTTGAGTATAGGCGATTGCTACTGAGACTTGAAATTAATGGACAAAGAGTGCCCGAAGATCGTGTGTATGTTTTAGTCTGCTATCTGCCGGGATTGCGGGCTGTTACGACGCGAAACGATCTGGTACGATGATATGGTCGAATGTACTGTGTCCGATTTGAGCTCACAGTTGGATGAGTTACGCTGTTGTAGAATCGTGCGTATTATAAGGCATGTAAATGAACGAATTTCCCTTGTTTATTGAAGTCAGCACTCCTTCCCTTTATCTTACTCCTGAGGATCATTAGATATATACATATAATATATATATATATATATTATATATATACATCTACTACGTGCAGTAAATATATTATCGGTACGGAAGTCTACCAGACTATTTAGTAGCTTAGACGCTGTTTGGCGTGCTGTGCAGCGAACTTTATCGTAGTGAGAAAGTCTACCCTACTATTGTGTAGCTTAGACGTCGTTTGACGACTCATCTAACGAAGCACGCTCACCTGTGAAGTCGTCTCGACAAGTTCCAGTGGAAGACTTTCAGAATCGAACTTCTCGCCGCGCGTCAAAGGGGCAGCAACCGGGGACGGGCAAGATGGACGCCAGATGGTTGCCATTGTCTGAAACAAAAAATTATCTGAATCTGAATCAAATTTAAGTTTTCTGGAATCATTAATTGGAGATGAGCATACAAATTGGAAAGAAGATTATGTGTAAAAGACTGACTGGGAACCAAATATTTGTGAAACAAGACTTAGTAAATGGTGACACATGCTTCCAGTCTTCGACGTTAGGCGGTGGACCCGTGTCCGAGACCACCAAAATCTCTCTCGGTCCAGTAAATTTAACAAGTTAAATGCGGACGTCGGTCCCCGTTTTTTTCAGCACTCTAGTTACAGTGATTTAAAAGTATTTATCAAAGTATTGTATAGGATACTTCTGGCTAATAGCATAACTGCGAAGAAAACGCGTCATCTAAGCATGTATCAAAATGACACACTCTTCGTGTTTTGTTTTTCATTAATCCAAACTTGTAGCAACTCGAAGAATAAACGCAAACACCGGTTGGTAACATCACGGAACATGCATTGCCGGAACTCGGTTTCACATGTTTATAACGACAGTTGTACGCTGTATACCACAGCAGTCTTTGGAACTCAATTCATCCGCTCATCATTTTATTTTCACCGACGAAAGTTTGACGTATCCGTTGACTCTGTATTTTTCCGTTACACAGACTCAACGTAACACAACACCATCGACCGGGGTCGCTAACTCACAAAAGCCTACTGCCGGCTTGGACTGCTTTGCACAGCCGGCACCCTCCAACGAAACCAAAACGCAAAACCAAACCGTCGCCTATCATACGCAAGCCATACATGATGAATATGACGGTTACTGTATTTCAATTGTACAGCAGATCGAGGACTGATGATAAGAGTGCAGCTGACAATGAAAATAAAAAGCCGCGATAGGTTTTTAGTGAAGTTTTATTGCGCAAAACAGTATGTTTTCTTGAAATGAAAACTGAAATTACCTTCAAATTGAAAAATTCAAAAAATTCCAAGTGACTGATATGATTAGTGGGATGTTGCAAATACTATTAAAGGTTGTTAATACGTCTGCTTTGAAAAATATGAGTGTGATTGCTTCTTTTGACTAGCACTGCTAAATGGTGATTCAAGTGTATCCTTCAAAGTTCATGATGTCAGAGACTGTATATGTTGTTGGATTGAAAAACAATAGCTAAAAATGGTCCAATTAAGGAGTACAAATGCAGAGCAATTCTTTATCAAGAATGCTGGAAATGGCTTCATGAAGTCTAGATTTCAAATTTTTTCGGGGCATGCCCCCGAACACCTAGTTTCGCCTCGCTGAACCTGCGGGCACTCGGATGCAAATTCACACTCACACACCTCGGCAAGCCAAGGCGTGTGGATTTTTTCACTCGCCTGCCCTTTTTCAAAACACGAAGGAGATAATAACACTTTTTAAACTCTTGTTTCAGCGATAACCAAACGTCATAGGTATTACTTACTGTTATGATAGCGTGTGTAGAAGTATATGAATGAATTATTTTGATAGGTATGTCTACTGTATCGTAGTCAGTGTGTAGAGGTAGTGTGATGTATATTTCATAGGTATCCTTAGTTTACTTGTTATCATACAGTGTGTAGAACCGGTTATGTGTGATACATGCTCACTGAAGACTAACGCAGATTTTATTCATTCTATCTTTGCAGTTTTATTGTAGTTGCATTGTGTAGAGGCATGTGAGTATATTTGATACGGATTATCTTACTGTTATCATGAGCAGTGTTGTAAAGGTGATTCATTATAGGTAAAATACAAATAGGATATTACTGTATTTGTTCTTTATTGTCAAAAATTTCAAAATAATATTGGGTCCAGTAAAATTTAGTCCGCTCAGTAATTTTGCGGCTTGTGGCCGAAGGTCCAGTGTTTAGAACCTTTCATTCGTGAAGACAACGATGATTACTGCTGGTTACAGCCTCATGTGTGATTTTAGAATTCCATAAAATTAAATTTAACACTTAACCTAGATAATACTAGTTACTATAGAGTGACCCAGTGGTTTTCATTTTCTGCATTTCCAACCTACTCTGAGTGCATTATAGAAAGGATCTCCACTGATTGAGAGTACTATGAATTGACAGCTGAGCCATTTGTAGTTTTGTAAGCTGCATGTGACAGCGTGATCGGCATAGACTATATACTAGAAACGGGGTTTCACGTAGCTAACAAAGGCTTAATTACAAACCACACACTTTAGCAGGAGTATATGCATAGGATATTATAGTATTATATATATGTAATAACCGTAAATGTAATACCAGTGATACCAGGTTAATTGTGTAATATCGTATTAACTGTAAAAGTAATTATGTATATAGATATCTATATTATACACTCATGACTATACCACGTACATCATCAGCGCCTTTCTGCTACCAATTATCAACTACCGGTACCTCAAAAAATGTTTATGGAAGAGGTTTATAATTATGTTAATTATAAATTAACATACGTTATTTATGTTATGTTAGTTACATATACAATTATTTACTATTTATGTTAGTTAGGTACTCATTATGTTATTTAAATACAATAATGTAACCCAACAAGAGTAGGGTACCCTATACTCTTGTTGGGTTACATTACTGTATACAAGAACAGATCAGCACCGTTCTGGTAACTCTGCCGTCGCTGGTTGCTGCCATTTCCAAGAGGAAGCATGTCGCTCGTTAGCGACACCTGCAGGACAAAACATCAAACTTTAATTTCAACGTCCATATCTGTCCACATTCTCTCATTCGGGTGGTATATTCGAGACGGTAATGCTTCATCGAATGCACGCTAGAGGCTATAGTACTAGAGCTAGAGGCTATCATGATGAAATAATTAACCACAAATGATATTGCACTATTTTTGACATACATTCAACAAAATAACTGCAAAGTCGCTATATAGTGACTGCGACCGACGACCCTACCTCTGTCATCTTGCCTTTTTTTTCTTTCGCGGCCAAGATGATCTCTTTAACTGCCTCCCTTCCATCTGGATTCATCACGTTTACATACGTCAGTAAGTGGCTCAGTAACTACTACTGGAACAACTGAAGAAGTAGCTATATAGGCCTACTGAAACTGCAAGAATACAAAAATAGGCCCTATAGGCTATATCAATAAAATCATATTTAAACGTAGCTCTAGTACTATAGCCCGCTTACATTGACTGCCGCTGGCGGCCAGCGGATTCAATGCCAGGATTGCCTGCCAGGAATGCCAGGATTGCCTTCCAGCGGCAGTCAATGTAAGCGGGCTATGCCTATAGTTCTAGAGCTGCAATTTTACAACGCTGCAATTTGACAGTGCTAAACACTGCTGTAGGCCTACCTATACTAGACGGAGACGAGTGTCACTGACAGTGGTAGTGTCATGGGCTTCACTGTTCACAGGTTATGGGCTTATTACATAGCTTATCATATTATTATGATATCAGGAGACTGAGGACAGTGGAGTAAATAAAAACAACTAACTTGTTGCTTGTTGTTTATCCGCTTGGCTCCGCTGGTGCTGCGACCACTAGCGCGACGCATGTTGAACGGCGGCAAAGCGAACTATACGAATCAGCTGACAAGGAGCTCCTGCGTTGATACTCATGACATAATCTCATAAATCTCATAAAAAATAAACTTAAAGCCATAGAGACTAACACGAAAGAAATAAGGGTTAAGATAAAACGCATTGACAAGTGAAGGCTGCGTTTTGTACTAGAAAAAGTGTCTTTTTACAATTAACTAAAGAAGAAATATACACTAACGAAATCATCCTTTAACAATTTTATTTAATTTCTTCTCCTCTCTGTGTGCGCCTATCTCTCTCTCTCTATCTCGCTCTCCCACCCCCTTTCTTTCTCTCTCTCTCTCTCTCTCTCTCTCTCTCTCTCTCTCTCTCTCTCTCTCTCTCTCTCTCTCTCTCTCTCTCTCTCTCTCTCTCTCTCAGAATGCGGTCATTCCGTTTTCTGGAATAGGAAACATGCTGTTAGATCTGTTTTGCTCTTCTTCGCATCGCCTGGGGGCCGGTTTCACGGTTTCATTAAAGTTAATCACGCTTCGTGAAACCGGCCCCTGGTCTTTATTACAAGTGTGGATGCCAGCATATGTATGTATGACCTCATGCAGATCGACACTGCGTCATTTAACAAGCTGTGATAGCTGTCTGAAAGTTGAGCTGTCTGAAACGCGCAGATATATGCATAGACGTAAAAACGGCAGATAACCTTTTTGACAATAATATAATAGTGTGGGCGGGAAACAACATAATGCTTTGCCTACGAGAGCATCACGTACTACGTGCATTAATTTGGAACGTTATTTTTTCAAATGAGGGATAACTTCGAATAACTTCAAATAACTTCGAAAGCTTGTAGCTAGAGCGTGAGCGAATATATGTATCTCGCCGCAAATAGTCTTTCCTGTAGTTGTGACGTCATCCTGCTCTGACTCGGACATCTCCTATTCCACTACAGGATGTACGCATTTCCGTATTCGCCGCTCCCCTCGTCGTCTGACCATTCCAGTCACTGCCCACCACAAACAGTACTACCTGTCCGGTTTGTAGGACCATAATTATAGTCAGCCAGTCAGTCAAGCATGGAATAGCTGCAGGTCGTGGTGTCGTGGTGACGTGGTGTCGTCAATTTGTAGATGACGCGGTTGAGCGCAGACACACTCGCTCGTTTTACACTTTTAGCGGTTGTGGCACACAGATGACATCGTCATTGCTTAGATGACCACTGGTGTAGGCGACAGTCGTTGGTGACAGTCGTAGGTGACAGTCGTGGGTAACAGTCGTAGGTGATAGCCGTAGCTGACAATCGTGGGAGACAGTCGTAGATGACAGTCAAAGGTCAGAGTCGTTGGTGACAGTCATGGGTAACATGAATGCTATGTCGGCTATGGGTATGTCGGCTACATTGAATCAAAAATGTTCGTATCCTTCACTGGACCCAAACCGAGCCTTTATCTTCGGTATATTGATGATGTTTTTGGAGCCGCATCTATGAAACTTTCTGAATTGCAAAATTTCATCGACCATGTCACATCTTTCCACCCGTGTCTAAATTATACATACTCTACATCCTCTGATAGTCTTCCTTTTCTGGACATGGTTGCTATTATCTTTGGTATAAACTTAGTTACCTCGGTGTTTTCTAAACCCACTGACACTCATTCTTATTCATTGTATTCTTCGTCTCACTCTCGCCACACTAAAAATAGCCTCCCGCATTCTCAATTGTTACGATTAAAAAAGATATGCAGCTCAAAAACTGATTTTAACACAAAAGCTTCCAATATGATTGAATGTTTTACACGCCGTGGCTATAATGAATCTGATCTATCTAAAAAATTAAAAAAGATACTTCCCTTAAATCGGGCGTCGTTAATAACCCCTAGAAAATATGGCGTGAATAAAACGTCAGACAGATGTCCATTAGTTTTAACCTATCACCCTTCAATCCTGCACATTAAAAGTTTGTTAATTGATAATTATATAATTTTTCAAAACGATCCAATCACTGTTAACATCTTCTCACACCCACCTTTATGCTCGTACAGACGTGATACTAACCCCCGCGACACTCGTGTTTCAAGCACCGTTTACAACTCTGACAACCCCGTGAACCAACCTGGCTTATACCCGTGTTGTCGGAAACGTTGCAGTACTTGCAATTTTATCACGAATAGGTCTGTGGTTCAAGGGCCTCGGAGC
>NW_014577354.1:291277-292403 GCF_000485595.1 Priapulus caudatus
ATATACGAGTAGGACAATTAATATGCCGCTATATATACGAGTAGGACAATTAATATGCCGCAATATATACGAGTAGGACAATTAATTTAATATACCGCTATTTATACGAGTTATTATACTTATGCCGCTATATATAATTAAGACAATTAATGGGCCTCTATATACAATTAGGA
This sequence comes from Priapulus caudatus, assembly GCF_000485595.1. Taxonomy (NCBI): domain Eukaryota; kingdom Metazoa; phylum Priapulida; class Priapulimorpha; order Priapulimorphida; family Priapulidae; genus Priapulus; species Priapulus caudatus. The sequence goes on from NW_014577354.1 coordinate 291,451, forward strand.
CAATTATCTTACTCCTACCGAGATATGCGCAAAACCGCCACACTGACAGGCAGGTAAAGCTAGTGCGCGTATGTTAGCACACCTAACATCTCGTACATATCTACATACACATTATATTCTGCAGGGTAAACAAGTAGCAATAAGTAATTATTCAAGCGCAGACCTACTCTCTACCCGTGCAGTCATTTTCTACGCTATAAAACTACGTATGTAAATTTATACATAAACATAAGCGTATCAAATAACTTGCTTTATACGTAGTACTACGGCCGAGTACCGCCTAAGCCTTCACCACCACCATCGCCACAGGAAACGATAAGGTAGTGGACACGTACAAGCGCGCGTACGCACGCACGCACTCGCACACACGCAAAATTGATACGTAAGGTAAGTGTATATCTACATTTTTTTACGTGCGTTGGCTGTCGCGCTCACAGGGGGAGAGGATCGACTGATCAGCTTTGTCTCTGAGCAATAATGCCGCATGTTACCCGCACCCCAACACCTCCTTATACATTACTAGAGAGTCATGTGAAATGCAAAGCAGTGCTGGGCAAGTGAAATATTGGGATCGCCACCCGCTCTAAAGTATAAGCACCTTATGACCCCGAAAACGACTGGTACTGTATATCCTAAATTATAATATTGCAACAAAATATTATTGCTTTCTGGGCTATTGCACGTGGTCGCAGAAACGATAGCAGTAATGAAAAGTAAACAACACGCTAGACAATAATGGTTCGCTCCTGTCTTTCTGGTGAGAAGTAGTAATATTCCCGTTAATGAATTTTTTAATCCATTTTTTACTTGTAATGTCAGCTTCTGCCACGAGGTAGCAGCATCGCCCAGTCATGTAATCGATTGTAATGCCGGCTTCTGCCACGAGGTAGCAGCATCGTCCAGTCAAGAAATCGATTGTAATGCCGGCTTCTGCCACGAGGTAGCAGCATCGT
>NW_014577354.1:295576-298208 GCF_000485595.1 Priapulus caudatus
TCCCATTTTTGAACAAACACATGTATACATAGAAGTGAGTGGCCTTGTCGGTCTGTGCCCCCCTTTTTTTTATCAAAACTGGACTCGGACTCGGACTCGAGCCCTCCCGGCTCGAGGCCACTACATACATAGTACACAACTGTACATATTGTAACACGCAGTTTACAAGAATTTAAAACTAAAACTCCTAGGTTTTCTAGATACACTGTCTAATCTTGTAACGTTTTCAATGGCTCGATTAAGATTCCCTTTGGTTTGAATCTGCTGTCACTTTGTCCCTTTGCGCTTTTTCTACCACTTCTTTCTCTTCCTCTACCACTTCGAAGGTACTAGCACTCTCTCATTTGGTTCAACAAGCCGTGTCATTCTCGTAAAACACAAATGGATCCGTTACTTTGACACGTTTAGTATGACTCGTGTCTCTGTTTTCGGCTGACTATACACTTTCGAATGTCTACGATGCACTGTTGCGATTTTTTTTCTTTTTTTCCTTTTTTTTCTTTTTTCCATTTTTTCCCAATTTTTTCCATTTTTTTAATCAAAACTGGACTCGGACTCGGACTCGGACTCGGACTCGGACTCGGGTGGTGTGGACTCGGACTCGGGTGGCGCGGACTCGGACTCGGACTCGGACTCGGACTCGGACTCGGACTCGGACTCGGAAGCGTACTCCTACGATACGTGTGTGCAAGTATTAATCTCTGTTGTTTTTGTATCTGTTTTTGTTTGTATTTGTTTTTGTATTGCTTTGGTATCGCAAGACACATTTATCAAGTAACAAACCAAATTTATTAGGTAACAAAACATAATTATTATAGGTGACAACTCCATTGGTGAACTGGCAAAACACAGATATGAAATGGAAAAACGCATTTCTTAAGCGACAGACCTCACCTATCAAGTGACAAAACGGATTCCTTATAGATGACAAAACGCATTCATTAAGTTACAAAAAAGCGTTTACGAGTGACGATGCTAAAGAGACAGATACAAACGTCTGTATACACGACAATCAAACGAAACTGAGAGACTTCGAAATAGGTGCTTCACAAAAGTCAAAATATATTTTATTATTTTATTATCAACACATATTCATACATATTTCAGTAGGCTTTCCCTAATCCACAGCTTTCGCGATAGGTGTGTAACTCAGTGGCACAAAGAATAACATTACACTGTCTAATACACGTAAAATACGTCTATGATGCACTATTATTTTACTCCCGACCAGATATACACAAAACCGCCACACGTGCAGGTAGGTCAAGCTAGTGTGCGTATGATAACCTCGGCCAACAGATCATATATACCTACACATGCATTATATTCTAAACGATAAACAACTAACAATAAGTAATTGCTCCGGGGCTTGTGCCACGAGGTCGCAGCATCGTCCAGTCATGTACTACAGTAATCGATTGCATATATATTCGTTATTATGAAAATGCAACTTAGTTGTGGAAGACCTGAGACGACATGCGACTTTTTGAGTTTTTGAGTTTCCCAGTTTCAACCATGTAACACCAATGCTATATAAATAAATTTTTAGTCTATTACATGTTACTGGTTTTTCTTTCTGTTAGCAGGAACAGCATACCATAACATACTGAATCACTTTGATTGATTTAACGTAAATTTTATGTAAATTTTTAATAGTGAGGTCAAGTTAATGACGTCATAAGTCATCTTGTACAGGTTTAGAGATTCTAGAGGTAAAATTAAGGGTACTAATTACCTTTGATGTGAACATGCCACATGTGAAATATTAAAGTGATTGATTGAGAAATGTAGACGATATGGCTAAAAAAAAGTACAATTTAATGACGTCATAGGTCATTACATAGGAGTCATCGAGAGCTCAGATTACGGCTACTGATTATGTCTACTGTGAACATATCTGATGTGAAATATCAAGGTAATTGGTTGAGAAATGTTGAAGATATCATTAATTAAGTCACACAAAATGGGGAAAAAGGCTCCAAAAATGTCCCGTTTTATATCTTCCCATAGTTAAGGATTCCCCAAAATGGGTCAAAATTCCGTCACAAAAATGCTCGTCACTCGTCATAGGATTGGAATTTTTTAATTCTGTTATCGGATCACTGTTTCTTGTGACTGGGACTATCGACTAAGCTTAAAAATTTCATTAGAGGCCTTTTTTTTTTTTTAAGGACCTACTATGCCTATCATTGTTTTTCTTTGTTTCACATCGACGGTAAAACGGTTTTGCTCCGCGATGCGGCGCTGCCCACCGGCCGGCGTGATGTCAGAGTCTACTACTCCATTAACCAATCAGTGGCGAGTAAAAGTTTCCGGATCAAATTTACGGGTGAGTGACGTACACGGATACGTACGCACGGACACACTCGCGCACATTGACACGTATGCACGCAGCCACGCACGTGTATGAACACGTACGCACTCACGCACTCACGCACTCACGCAATCACGCCCACAAACCGAGATGCACGCGCTCACGCCCACGCACGCAGAGATGCACGCACTCGCGCACGTGTGTTCGCGCTCACGCACGCGTCATGTACAGAAGCGACCAATCACGCAGTCGCCGAGGCACGCATGCACGATCACACGCACACACGCACTCACGCACACACGCACTCACGCACACACG
>NW_014577354.1:305223-306710 GCF_000485595.1 Priapulus caudatus
CGCGCGTGCGTGCGTGATGTGCGTGCATGTGTGTGTTGTGTTGTGTGTGTACGCGCAAGGCGCGCGTGCGTGCGTGATGTGCGTGCATGTGTGTGTTGTGTTGTGTGTGTACGCGCAAGGCGCGCGTGCGTGCGTGATGTGCGTGCATGTGTGTGTTGTGTTGTGTGTGTACGCGCACGGCGCGCGTGCGTGCGTGATGTGCGTGTGTGTGTATGCAGCTGCTGTCTTCGCTGATAAATTATTGCAATAAATGTTCCTTCGGAAGTTATTTATGGGTAATTCGATACCCGCGACATCGCATGAGGTCCTCAAGTGACCATGCCGAGTCGTGTTTATGGGAGCGAGTGTTGACGACAACAACGTACAAGACGGCCCATGCAGGACGACGCTCGTGCGGTAACACGTCTGTAAGAATGGACGGACAGACGCGTCACGCTGTGCGCGGGCCCAGATAAACTTACGGTAGACTTGTAACGGCCAGGGATAATCACGCCGCCACCCACTAGGCTACTGCGCGTCTCCCATACCCCGGCGGCAGTGACACACATTCTAGACGTAAATTCTTCGTGCGGAACGATTTTTCCTTCGTGGAGAATTCTTCATCTTATGACGTGGTATTTCGATGGGGTCGGGGGAGGGGGGCTTGACAACCCCACGAGCTTAATGGGAATTTACGCGGAACGTGAAACGGATGCAAATTTAAGCGCAAGTCGCGTATTTTTTTTCCGCGTCTTTTTTCCGCAAACGACTTTTTCGCTGAATCGATGATATTTTCCTCCCACACGATGCACGCGTCTGGCGGAGACGTCCCACCAATCTTCCTGTCTCCTCTCTAGCCCTGGGTTCCTTTTCGAATGCTCACCGCTGTTCTCACGGCTCCATGCACCGCGGTACACCGTTCCCTCCCTTACCCTACTCCGCATATCATAACACTATATATCATTATATCAGGAGTGTATCAATATCAGGAGTGAGTCAATCAATTGATACACTCCTGATTATATAACATATATAACGCAAATCATAACAAAATATAGCATTATGTAACATGTATAACTCAAATCACAACTTACTTTACTTATATAACATATATAACCACGCACATATTTTTATTTTATTTACATGATGACCCCTCCCCCATCGTGTCACTTTGATGCCGACCGCCAATCCGTTATCTGTTATACTATCTCTCTCAGCGTTCGGCGTTTCATATATAGAAGTCTAGACTCTACGCACGCTGATTATGGTGCCGTCTCGGTTATAGAGTTACCCCCGTCCGCGAGCGCCGATCATCACAGGTATTTTATCGTAAGTAGGCCACGCGATGCGCAGGTATATAAGGAGCGGCATTGGCGCGCGGCTCGGGTGGTTGGCTTGCCAGTGTGTTTGTCGGTAGTAGTAACGCGCGGACGGGATCCAGTCGTGAGTAGCATTTACCCTATTGGATATATCAACAAGGTAGGAGTCTCTCAATATATATATATATA
>NW_014577354.1:307430-309056 GCF_000485595.1 Priapulus caudatus
GAGAGAGAGAGAGAGAGAGAGAGAGAGAGAGAGAGAGAGAGAGAGAGAAGTGAATGAGTTCTCCACTCACGCGCCGTGCCTCGCCTGCTACCTCCCAACAGGTATATATAGATAACGAAATGTGTGACCACCCCAGCAGCAACTATGACACCCGTCCATTAATCAGAGCATAGCATCAGCTTTTATTCAAAACTAGGTTAAGTTTATAGTGTTTATTTGCGCAACGTCTCAACTGCTGTATCTCATCCAGGATATTAAATCTTGACGATATTGTTTTCTTAAACTCCGCGCAAATCCACGGTTGCTGCTGCTACAGCTGCTGATGCTACTGCTGCTGCTGCTGCTGCTGCTACTACTACTACTACTACTACTACTACTACTACCGTCTATTCTCGGGGGATAGCTCGATGGATATACCCGTTGCACGGTCCTCAAAAATCAATCTAGAATCGACAGCGGCGTGTGGCGAAGAATGGTGACGTTTGTGTGGAACTAGCTTATATACTGCACAGGCGAATCCGGATTAACTGATTTGGCAGAAAATAAAAACTAGATTTTTTGGCGTGAAATAGCAAGCGATGCTGTTGCGCCCGTTTCACGTGAAAGCGCGTCGCGTCACCTATTCTCAGTACCTGCTGATTTCGATACGCGTTGCGTCACCTGGCCGTCCGGCTTGTCACCGCTATTGTCCCAACGCTCAAGAAGCCGTCATCATTTGTCACCGCTTGTCACCGCTGTTGTTCCAAACGCTATAAGCGTCGCATCAAGACGCGGTCACCGTTTGTCACCGCTTGTCAATTCAATACTGGCATAAGGTGCGACGTGCCATGCGGCGCATCCTGTCGCCACCGTTTGCTGAATACAATAATTCCCTTGACCCCTCTTGAAAATGTCATGTCCTCATGAAAACGTATTTCCAACTAAAAACGATATATCATAACTATGTTCCAATAATACCGCCACCTATATAGCAAAAAAAAACTGGGTACATAATTGTTTAACAGTGATACAAACAAACAGTCAGTCCCACTGCAATCATACCGCCGAAGCCAACGTGTACCTATCCGCCTTATGACAATCCCGGATAGAGTCGTGGGGCGGAATAGTGTCCATAGACAGCAAACATCTGTATATAACTGTGTCCATTTACTACCATATCCGAAAATACTACGCACACCAGATGCATATTAGTTAGATCTCAATCGATGGCATTCGACATTACTGGCGCAATACATGTTCATTGTCGGTGTAGTGGAATGCTAGCTAGCCCTGGGCTTTTCCTCGGTTACTGAATTAAACTTGCAGTCGCGAATTTTCGTACTCACCGATCATCGGTGCAGTTGCGGTATATATATATATATATATATACTCGGGTTGACATTAAGGACGGTTCCTTGTTTCGTTTGGACATTTCACTGCGTTTTTGGTGGAATGAATTTAGGAATTTAGTATGTGAACTACTTTGACTTTTTTTACCAGCACGATTTGATGACGATTCATTAAAGATAATGTTTAATTGGGTGAACGAAAACGTCACGCCGCAAATAATTCGAAGACTCGGTTAAGAGTTCGAGAAAAGTCTATAGAGGTAATTTTTAACCGATGGCAGCCGTTTTGCAACCGCGA
>NW_014577354.1:309066-321235 GCF_000485595.1 Priapulus caudatus
TGTAGTATATATATATATATATATATATATATACTCGGGTTGACATTAAGGACGGTTCCTTGTTTCGTTTGGACATTTCACTGCGTTTTTGGTGGAATGAATTTAGGCTTAATTTATACGTATTGCTAATATTATTAATCAAATATTATTAAGCGCATTGGCTAACGTATTAAGATCGTTTATGACGATAATGAAAGTGTTAAAATACCGGAATGCTCAGACTGTATCATGCCAATATTAAAACCGTTCATGCAGGCACCAGCACGATTTGATGACGATTCATTAAAAATAATGTTTAATTGGGTGAACGAAAACGTCACGCCGCAAATAATTCGAAGACTCGGTCAAGAGTTCGAGAAAAGTCTATAGAGGTAATTTTTAACCGATGGCAGCCGTTTTGCAACCGCGATGCTGCATTATTCGCAGGTCAGTTTTTGGTCGTTGTTGTCACCGCTGTCCGATTACCACGCTAGAATTTGGAACGACTCTTTCTTCGATCTCAACCACCATTGCGGAAAGAGCTTGGTTGAACTGGAACGCGGCTATAGAAGACAATGAAAAAGTCTATAGAATCCGAGTGAAATCGATAAAGTCGTTTGCATTTTTAAGTCGTTTAACGGCCGCCCATCGTGAAACCGTAGAAGCGGGGGTTTTATGCTGCCTTTCATCGACATGTCAACCATTTATCAGCTGCGACAAGTGAACCGACGTCGTCGTCGTCGGCCGCGGCATCGGCGGCGGCGTGTCGATATCGGCGTCTCCTCGACGTGGAAGTTAAATTCACGTGCAGATCTCGCCGTATAGTTTACTGACCCACATTCGTGGGCTCGCGCGCGCGAGCGTGCATGATGCGTTGCGCTTGCTTGACCTCCGACCGTCTTTCTTCTGTTTGACACGCACAAAGACAGAGACGGCCGAGGGGTATTGGGGGGGAGGCTTTATATTCTCTGATGTAGAACGGACTAGTTACTTGCCATTCAATCGAGCACGTATGCGGTGGTTACATGCGCCGCTGTGACGTACTCGGAAGTAAACAGTCGGTTCTCTAGTAACGCATATACAGACTTGGTTCTCGAGATTCTCAGTAAGGGTTGCCAGTAATATAGGCAGTATCTGGTGCGTAAGACGGAATTTGCTTTTGGATATTTCAGCTGTACCTGCACGGAAACCAGTACCGCACAGGATCGGCATGAACACTTTACTATTGACAATGGCCCTGGTAAGTTTATATTTTATTTGAGATATTCGTAGCGATGTTCGTAGATCGTATAAATAAGTGGGAGTAATTAACAGACAATATACACTTTCCGTTGAAACGTTACTGGTAATCTTATATCTCGTACAATCAACAGCACATAAACTTAGTTAAGTCTAGTTTATCTGGTCTTGATGCTATATGTTTTATATCAATATATATATCATATTTCTCAATAAAACCCGTCGCAATACATCGTCAAATCGACTAGCGTTGTTTAGATACTAGCATGCGTGATACAACTAGTATTAAAAAGAACATGGCATGAACAATAATGCACTACAACACGTTGTCGTATTGTTAGTAGTAGTCACTAAGGGCTAGAGTAAAATTATTTGCCAAGCTTAAGATCTATACATAGGGTATTAATGCAGGCCGGTCGCGCGTGCCCTACTGACTCTGGCGTGTGCATGAGTACAACTCAATTTTTCGCATTCTCTTGCATTCAGCTCAAACTTGTTAGCTGAGAATATTTCGCGATGGCACAAGCGCCGCCTATATATTTCTCTCGATCCAAAAGCGAAACACAGACTCTTGCGTTACTGACGACCGACCTAATTACACCAGCAGATGATTCTTCATACTTTCCCGGCTGTTAGCGATACCTATCTCGTGTCAGCGGTTCCGTAACAAAACCACATTATTGGGGTACACATCGTGGGCGTACGTGCAAATAGCCCGATTGCAATTCTTTCGGAATGGCGGAAGAAATACACTGTGGCGTGCGAGTGGGCGTCTGATCTCATTACGCTTAATTAAATATACTAGCATAACTAATAGCGACGTATTCGTACCGCATAAGATTACAAACATTTATATACAGCAATCTCCCTCGCTCTACTCTCTCCTCTCTCTCTCTTTCTCTCTCTCTCTCTTCTCTCTCTCTCTCTTCTCTCTCTCTTCTCTGCTCTCTCTTCTCATCTCTCTCTCTATCTATATTATATAGTATATATTATATATATATATATATATATATTATATATAATATATATATCATAGGTTACAGCTCATAGTGTCAATGCCGAAACAGTAACCACTCTCTTTGCCCGTGGTTACATGAGAGGTTTATAATCATAAAATTAAATATCGTTGGCAACTTGGCAGTGCAGAGGGAAAAGTGCGTTTACCACAGACTCTCTAGTTTTGTTTATCCGCTGCCAAGCCGAAGAGCAGACGCTTGCGAGCTTTGTCACGCGCTCTCTCGTCGAGAGAAGACAATCGCTCCCGCAAGTCTGCCATGTCTTGTATTAAATAAAGGTCATTGACCCGTTTTCTTTTCTTTTTTTTACAGTAGGCGTGTGCCTACTATTGTGCTATGAATAGATATTAATGATTCGTCGGTGCGGTATATATATATATATATATCAAGAGTACATAATAGAGATGTCATCTCTATTATATACTCTTGATATATATATATATAAACTATGAGAGCGCGGCTAGCTATAGATTGATAGCTGAATACCTTTTCTGTCCGATGCGATAGAAACTCTGTACGTGACCGCCATTTATTGAGCATGCACGTCTCAAGGTTAGTGATGTCGATTTCCATAACTATCTGAGTTATCACGCAATAATCGTGCATTCCATTGTTAATCCCCCGAAATCAGAGTAAAATGAGGACAAAGTATGCGTTCTTTATAATTATCATCCGGCCGTGTCTGCTGGATATACGATATGCATGATTGATGTATAATGTTCAGCTCATCGCCGAACAGTTTTGCTCTTTTTTTGGAGGGGGCGGAGAAGACTCACAAACAAACTTGAACGGATCGTGGAAAGGAAACTCCCGCGCTTCGGTAACCCGATGGGGGAAGCGGGATTGCCGCGCGCTCGTCTGCCGTTGTTAGGCGGACTGTCATGGCGCCTGGTCGCTATGTGGTAGCATTCTCTTCCCGCCTATTGTCATAAATCACACGATGACCGCTTTTTTGGCAATTGAGCTCGAATCAATGTCATGCGTTCGTAATAGACAGAAACATCGTGGCGGAGGCGGTTGGAATAATTGAAATCGGACCTGGGGATTGATGATCATGATTTTCTGTACGCTTATTAGTAAAGAGCGACCGTGTAGGTAAACTGGGTTAATCGTCTTTGCATTATTCTACGTTTCGTCAAGCGAGCAAGGACAAATCAATTAACGATACCCGTTCGTACACGCGCGCGTGTAGGCGCGTGCGTGCGCGCGTGCGTCTGCGTGGATAGAGAGGCCGCCATTGAACAACACTTGATGATCGAGCACGCTCTGCCACGTACTCTGGCTATCATCTAACTAAGCACTTCGTGCAGTCGTTCTTCGAGTGCGTTATACATCGCCTAAGCTGACGCAAAGATAAAACGTTCGGCACCTCGAGTGCATACACGCGCGTGTGTGCGCGTGTGTGCGCGATATTGTAGGTGTGCGCGTTATTGTATAGGGTATACTATAGCTTCCCAACACGTTGCGTGACAAATTTCCGCTAATAAACATCGCGCAGACCGCTATCGGGCTTTTCTTGCGCGGTGTTCGAAACAAATGCTTTTGGCGCGGAATTATAATATCAAGGTTGTTGCGTACGTCAAATCCTGCGTGAATAAAAGGCGGTATCTGGTGACGTACTTACGCGCGTGCCGCGGACGGAACACAAGTGCCGGAACTCAAGGGGGTACAGAGCCGTAGGAGGTGTAATTTGTTTAGCGTAAAAACATTGTGATTAATCAAGGAGGCTGTTCGCACGACGCCGTGTGCGTTGATAATAGAGATACGAAGGATGTAGGCGCTGACGCTGCGGCAGGCGCTGACGCTGCGGCAGGCGCTGACGCTGCGGCAGGCGCTGACGCTGCGGCAGGCGCTGATTAAATCAGCAAATGATTGCCGCTGATTCTAAAGAGATCCTAAAAAAATTCCCTTTCTTTTTTTGTCGTTCTCTCTCTCTCTCTCTCTCTCTCTCTTCTCTCTCTCTCTCTTTCTCTCACTCTCTCTCTCTCTCGTCTCTCTCTCACTCTCTCTCTCTCTCTCTACTCTCTCTTTCTCTCTCTCACTCTCTTTCTTCTCTTCCTCTCGCTGTCTTGCTGTCTCTATCTCTTCTCGCTCTCCTCTTCTCTCTCTCTCTCTCTCTCTCTTCTTTCTCTTTCGCTCGCTGTCTGGTCTGTGCTCTTTTCTTTCTTTCTTTCTTTCTCGTCTACTCTCTTTCTCTCTCATCTGCTGCTCTCCTCTCTCCTCTCTCTTTTTCTTTCTTTGCTAATAACTCGATACTCTATCCACGTCTCCTCTCGCCCTTTTTCACGCTGTGTCTCTCTCCCCTGTTCCTTCCATTTTACTCTCTCTCTCCTCTCGCTTTCTGCTCTCGCCTTCTGCTCTCTCTCCTCTCTTCCTCTCTCTCTCTGCTTTCTCTCACTCTCTCTCTCTCTCTCTCTTCTCACTCTCTCTCTCTCTCTCCACTCTCTCTCTTTCTCTCTCTCACTCTCTTTCTCTCTTCCTCTCGCTGTCTGTCTGTCTCTATCTCTTCCTCTCTCTCTCTCTCTCTCTCTCTCTCTCTCTCTCTCTCTTTCTCTTTCGCTCGCTGTCTGTCTGTCTCTTTCTTTCTTTCTTTCTTTCTCGTCTATCCCTCTTTCTCTCTCTCTCTCTCTCTCTCTCTCTCTCTCTCTCTCTTTCTTTCTTTCTATAACTCTAACTCTATCCACCCGTTCCTCTCGCCCTCTTTTTCACTGTCTGTCTCTCTCCCCTGTTCCTTCCCATTTTCTCTCTCCTCTCTCTCTTCGCTTTCTCTCTCGCTCTCTCTCTCTCTCTCTCTCTCTTCTCTTCGCTTTCTCTCTCTCTCTCTCTCTCTCTCTTCGCTTTCTCTCTCTGCTCTCTCTCTCTCTCTCTCTCTCTCTCTCTTTTCGCTCTTTCTCTCTCTCCGTCTCGCTCTCTCTTTCTCGCGCGCGCTTCTCTCTCTCTTTCTCTCTCTCTCTCTCTCTCTCTCTCACTCTCTCTCTCTCTCTCACTCTCTCTCTCTCCTCCGCCGCGCGCTCTCTCTCTCTCTCTCTTCTCTCTCTGCTCTCTCTCTCTCTCTCTCTCTCTCTCTCTTTCTCGGCCTCTCTCTCTTTGCTCTCTTTCGTTTCGCTATATTTCATTCTTTCTTTCCTTTTGTATTTCTTTCTTTATGTCTTTCCTTTCTCTTTCTTTCTCTCTTTCTTTGTCTCTCTCTCTCTTTCTTTTTCTATCTCTGTCTATTTCTTTCCATGTCTCTCTTTCTTTGTCTCTCTATCTCTCTCTCTCTCTCTCTTTCGTATCTCTCTTCCCCCCTCTCTCTCTCTCTCTCTCTTGCTTAGGTTCCCGTCACGTTATAAAATGCAGCATGCATGCGCAGAACGCGATACTGCCATTACAACGAGTTTTTTTAAACGTCTTTATTTTAGAAGTCGTTAGACGTTCTTTGTAATAAAATAAAATGAGTCTAAGCGGGAAAAGACAGGAACGAAAATCTGTAGGCATTTCTGTACAGCACAGCAGGCAACTATGAAACAATGACTTGTGGCCGAAAGGCGTAAGACGGGTATCCTAAATTGCGCACAGTTAACTTAGACTGATTCCAACGTCCTCCCGTAGCTGAGCCAAACCGCAGTTTATTCTCAACGAAGGTTGAATCTAAACGAATCGCGGAGTCAGTCCATATACTTAACTTTAGCGTCATCAGTTTCGCGGTAAATTATCAGGAACGGCTTATATGCAATCGGGCAATTCAGACCTCCCAAGGCCATGCAATTGTTGGTGAAAATTGCACGTGTCTGCGTGCGCACCTGCAGCATTTCGACTTTTCGACGTTTCGCTATTGAATTCGCACAAAGCTGCTCTCGTCGCGGCAAAATGTTAATGACGTCATCTTGTCCGTCGCGATGATGCATTTCGCGTGCACGGTGTCCGTGGCTTACATCGGGAAAAAGGTGACGACAAGTGTGACACGACCTTGCTCGCCGAACGGAGTCGGCGTCTGTGACGACGCGTTTTTGATTCCATGCATTACGCGAGCAAATTCGTTAGTCGTGGACGTGAACGCTGCGTTGATTATAGCTCGAAGGACTCGCGAATCGCGAAATTACAGCGATACGGACAGAGTTATGGCTCGTCGCTTGAGTCAGACAGGCAGTTCGATTCATTCGTCAGACCGCGGCCACTGCTATCTATCAACCCGCTCATCGCTTTTCTCCTCGCTTTGCTCCGACGCTCGGCGATACGCGCTGACGACTCGTGGCAGTATTCGTATCCGCCGTATCTGCCTCATTAGTATCCTGATTAATGATGGATCATTAAGAATTAATAAAGTAATAATATAATATTTAAGTTTTTAATTTTTAATGTAACCGTTTCGATCTTTTTTTCGTCAGTCGGTTTTTATTCTTAAACGGAAAAATTACTGCATAAAACGTTTCCATGTTTTTATGGTTAATAAATTGCATAGGAAGTGTTTAAGTTGATTAGTTCGTATACCTGGAAAACAAATCATCAATTCCATTAAAGATTTAGCTTCGAGACTAATATAACTGTCCGAGTTTGGGTAGGGGGGTTCCAGAAATATCCGTAAACAGTTACATGACTATCACACATCCAAACATGTCATAACGTTTGCATAACGAATCATCCCTTCCCTGCAACATGCATCACCTATACTTACCTTCAATTCATGTCAGCTATTTACATTTCATATATATACTGTATATATATATATATATATATATATATAAATCTATTCACGATGTTTCTGATAATGGCTGCAAGAACCTATAATAATTTATTATTATTATTATTATATAATTATTTTTATTAATTATTATTATTATTAAATATTAATTATAATAATTAATAATGAATAATTAAGCTCGTTCTTCTGCGACCGCACGTTTGTCATCTTGTTCGTTATCCATCGCAGGCGGCGTTCGTCAGCAGCGCCTGGGGTCAGGGACGTTTCCGACAGCAGCAGCAGGGATTCACCGGCGGACGAAACTTCCAACAGGGATTCAACGCCGGTAACGGCCTGCAGCAATTGCAAGGCAGCAGCTTCTTCCCCGGGCAGCAGCAGCAGCAGCAGCAGCCTCAGCAGCAGTTCACCTCGCTGAACGACGGCCGTACGAATCGGCTGTTCCCGTTCACTTCTCAGCTGGAGCAGCAGCAAGGCGTGATCAATCCCAGTAGCTTCAGAGTCGGTAACACGGACTTCGTCAGCCGAGGTCAGCCGAGCGGGTTCAACACGTTCGGACTGCCACGTCAGCAAACCTTCCAGCAGGGGGGCCAGCAGTTCTCGCAGCGGCAGGGAGGCCAGCAGTTCTTGCAGCAGCAGGGAGGCCAGCAGTTCTTCCCGCAGCAGGGAAGCCAGCAGTTTGTGCAGCCGGGGAGGAACCAATTCGGCGGATTCAACCAGCAACAACAACAACAGGCAAGCAGCAGTATTAGATTCCCCGACACGTTCCTCGGTTTGGCGTCGCCCACCTTGCAGGTACCGCCCCCAACTCTGACGCAATTCCAGCGCCAGCCCAACGCCAATCAGCCTCTCATTACCAGACCCATTTTCGTACAACAGCGGACGCAGCCGCGGCGCAATTTCCTCACGATACGGGACGTGCAGCAGCAGCAGCAGCAACAGCAGAACCGCGGATTCACTGTGCCTAGCTTCCCGTTCCGCGCTGAGCGGGTCACGCAGCAGCAACAGGTGGTTGTCGGCACCGCTCAGTCGACTTTGCCCGCGCGGACATTGCAGTCGGTAATACGTCACTGATAAGTCATCATCAGTCGCATCGTCATCGATCATTGACGTCATTTAAACATCATTCTAACCGGCTGCTAAAACGTCATCGTCATTCATTGACGTCATTCAAACAATCTTCTAAACGGCTAAAGCGTCATCATCAGTTTCACGTTTGTTCTATTTCTATAGAATACGTCTTCCTTCCTCTGTAGCATGTCTTCCTTTACTTTCTTCAACATTTTCTCCTAATCGTAATTCGTAGGATTTACAGATGTTCACCTTTGTTGCAATATAGCTACGACAGACAATGGCGAAAGAAATCTTCATTTTTTGCTTCTTTCTCCATAGATTTCTCAACAGTTGCAGTTGGTTGCGACTAGTAAATCTAGTCTCTGTGTGCGTATCTGCTAACGTGTTGCAGGGACGCCGCTGGTGGTGACAGTCTAGAAACGACAACCTTGGAAATCGAAAGTTGATGGACGACGGACGAGATACGATGACAAAACGCTTCATTATTATAATATATCACCATGAATTTATCGATAGGCTCGTTATATTGCAATGGCGGTGCGGGTACTGTGCATGGTCGTTAGCAGTTCTCTACGCTTTCAGTAAATGTGACTAATTATAACACGATGATCAGGTGTCGTATTAGCATCATCGGAAGCACGGTGGTGTAGTCAAGTAGCCACATTTTCCGGATAGAGTAGTTTTTCATCGTCATCTGTAACTAAATTTAATTATGGTAAATAATATTATATCGTGGATGTGTGTGTGCATGCGTGTGTGCGTGGCAAAAATCAATCAAAATGCTGTTTTAATTGACGATTTAAACAAATTGACAGATTGTATTTAATTAACGACAACGATTGAATATCAAGTTGAATATCATTGATATGGAATATCAACGCTCGAAATCGCAGTTATCCAGCGTGTTCGTACAGCACATATATATCTTATCTCTTGTTATTCATTGTATGCTATTTAACAATAGAATTGAACATGTCTTCGACGAGGAAACACGATACAGCCACTTGTTACACTTGATTTTAATGTTGCACCTTGCAGGTGCTGCCATCTGTGCCACAGCTGAAGCCTCTGCGCCGTTTTCAGCCAGCGATTCAACCTCAGACCAACAGCGACAACGTGCAGACAGCTGAGCAGTTCTCACGTCTTAATCCGTTTGATATTCAGGGAACCCTATCGCAGGCCGTCTCGCCACAGAGAGGGCAGCAGGAGCAGCTGCAATCGGTGCAGACGCTCATCAGACCTGAATCCTTCCGCCAGCAGCAGCAGCAGCAGCAGCCGCAGCCACAGCCGCAGCCGACAGCCACCGTACCGGATCCACTAAACGTACAGCTGCAACAGCAGCAACAGCAACAACAACAGCAACGACAGCAACAACAGCAACAACAGCAACTGCTACTGCAGCAACAGCAGCAACGGCAGCAAGAACAGCAACTGCAACTGCAGCAACAGCAGCAACGGCAGCAACAACAGCAACTGCTACTGCAGCAGCAGCAACGGCAACAGCAGCAGCAACGACAACAGCAGCAGCAACAGCAGCAACAGCAGCAACAGCAGCAACAACAGCAACCGCAGCCACAACAACGATTCATCCAACAACAGACCCAGCAGCAGCCATTCTTCCGGCAACAAACCCAAACGCGGCAATTCACTCAACCACAAACCCAGCAACAGCCGTTCTTCCGGCAACAAACACAACAACAACAATTCCCCCAACAACGACAACAGATCTTCCAACAACAACAACAACCTCAATCGATACAATTCCGACAAACGGGATCTCCTCAGGTGCAAGGCTTCGTCCAACAGAACCAACAGCAGCAGCGCTTAACACAACCTCAAACGCAGCAGTTCCGACAAACGCAGCAGTTCGGCACCGGTAGCGTGCAGCAGCCGTCGCGACCGCAAGGATCGCAGTCTCTCATACAGTCGGCGCAGACCTTCCAAGAGCGACCGAGGGTCGGCCAACCAGCAATCGCCGCCAGCCTGCGCGGACTCACGCGCAACTTCCAGCGACCGTCGACAAGCTCCAGCTCGAATCTACTCAACAGTTTCAACCGACAGAACCGCGGACGTCCTCTGTCCTTCCGACAGGATCAGGGCGGCAGCGGGCTCGTGCTGCAGAAGGACCCCGCTCTGCAGTTCGCAGGAGGTCTCCAGCTGCTTGGTTTCTCCGCCAACAGCCTCAGCGGTCTGACGTCGTTCGACTTTCAGGGACAGCGAGAGATAGCGGAGAAGATCGCCGCCGAGCAGGCAGCGAAGGACGCGCAGAAGCGCCAGGAGCAGGGCACCGGGCAGCAGCAACAGCCACAACAACAACAACAACAACAACAACAGCAGCAGCAGCAGCAGCAACAACAACAACAGCAGCAGCAGCAGCCACAGCAGCAGATCCAGCAGCAGCAGCAGCAGCAGCAGTCCGCGGAAGATGCGCCCAGAGTTAAGAGCTTCTCGAGTGGGTTCGCGCGCACGTTCAAGGTCGGAAACGACGGAGCGCCTGAGGACGTGCAAGTCATCAACCTATTTCCCAACGAACCGATCCAGCTCGGACCTCCCCGCCTCATCGAGCGACCACAGGGGGCGCAGGGAGCGCAGGGCGGACCACGGCTAGGTATCGCCGTCCAGCCGACCGAGGGGCCCGACGTAACCGACGAACCGGCGACGTCGGCCAATCTGCCGCGTCTCGTCAGGATGCCAGGTCCGTCAGACGTTCAGCCGACCGACGCTAGCGGGTAGACCGGCCCGCGGTTAATGCCCTCCCCCCCCCCCCATACCCGTTACTCTTACCCTCTGTAATAGTGAGTATCAAACCTGACTCTTTGTTACTCGTTCCTCGTGTCTCCGCCTTCGTGCACACTCGCTATCCGAGAAAAAG
The DNA here is from genome assembly GCF_000485595.1 of Priapulus caudatus. NCBI lineage: Eukaryota > Metazoa > Priapulida > Priapulimorpha > Priapulimorphida > Priapulidae > Priapulus > Priapulus caudatus. The sequence continues at coordinate 319,925 of NW_014577354.1, forward strand.
AATTCAGAGACGGTTCCCTTCCCCCCTTAGGTGTCAGTCTAGTGCGTGCGATTGCTTAGTTTGTTTCGTATTTTTTCGTTTGCATGCAATCCAGTAGTTGGAGGAAACCTGCGTCTAAGGCAGGACGACTAAATCGGCAAGGTACAGTAAATAATCTCAATTAATCTTCGATTAATTGTCTGTTAGTTTTAGAGTGTGGCGCTAAATTCGTATGCAGCGTAGGTGCGGCGCGTGACGCGTTGTACGCATGCGCACGAACCACAGCGCCTCAAGTGTTTACGCGATGTTGTGTAGTAATCTTGGTGATACAATAATTTCTTTCATATCGGTGACTAAAAAAACGGTGGTTGACCGTTGGCAATATTTTAACAATTTCGAATTAATTGCAAAGGGAAAACATTCAACGTTGCGAGAGCGACTTATTCGCTTGGCGTTTTGTTCGTGACTCGGAAGAAGTCTTTTTGGTGCTGAGTCGCGTATTGTACGAACCAACAGAGATACGGTCTCCGAATTTGCGTAACCATTGAAATACGATTTAAGATAGCGGTGGATTTTTTTATGATTACGCGAGAACTAAAAGGACTGTACGTACGTGTCAGTAAATGCTCCCGAGTCAACGCTCAGTATAAGGTGTGCCAGTTTCTAACGATTTGCATTATGCTCACTGCTAGCTTTCATCTACGTTACCCGGAGCTACACGTTACAATATCTTTTTTTTAAATTTAGTATGCATCCTTACGCATTCGTTCAAATTATTTTCGAATTACTGTTTGCAGTGTACATAATAACTCGACGAAATTGTATTTATAGAAAATAAATAACCGATTGAGTCCATATTGAACATCGCCTGCCAGTTTGTAATTTATTCCACGTTAAACTTGTTCGATGACTGCACGTAGTTTCAACTCACTATAACACCACGTGGGAACAAAAATGAAGAGACGTGAAATCTTCACAAAACTGTTGACCCGAAGCTAAACGAAACTGCGGAACTGAATTCCTCTTACGAATGTCAAGATGTGATCCAATTCGTCAGTGATTACACATTTGGAAACGAATATTAATTATTACGTCACGAAATTTCCGGACTATTGGGCGGCTACACTGGTCGCACGCACTACAATAACAATACTGCAACACTGGGCGCACGCACTACAATAACAATACTACAACACTGGTCGCACGCACTACAATAACAATACTGCAACACTGGGCGCACGCACTACAATAACAATACTACAACACTGGTCGCACGCACTACAATAACAATACTACTACACTGGTCGCACACACTACAATAACAATACTACA
>NW_014577354.1:322358-325375 GCF_000485595.1 Priapulus caudatus
ATAACAATACTACAACACTGGTCGCACGCACTACAATAACAATACTACTACACTGGTCGCACGCACTACAATAACAATACTACAACACTGGTCGCACGCACTACAATAACAATACTACTACACTGGTCGCACGCACTACAATAACAATAACGATTAGAAATAATAACTAAAAGATATTAGTGCATCACGTGATAAATCGTTGAAATTCCATTGGATAACGTCGCAGGTACTATGAAGCAATATTGCCCGCCTGAGCGGGCACTATTGCTTGCGCGACGCATTGTTATTATAACGCATTGTGTTCACGTCACGAATCTCCTTCGTCTGGGCGCCACGCAAGAGTTTCGAATTAATAGCGGGTGTGTTTGTGTTGAGCGTTTTGTTACATCGAATGCACCGGCAAATTAGGGATTATAAAGAAGGTATATAAGCATGAAAAGTAAACAGAAACACTAATTGTATTTGCATACATTTTATTTTGTAAAAATAACACACAAATATACTACTTGCTGGTGCTAAAAATTCGTGATGTAGACAGTTTAATACAAATTGAAATTGTTCGTTTAAGAAACTTTGTCTTATTCACTTCATATTTGCCAAGTAGATTGCAAAGTCATGTGATGCACTAAAAACATTAATGCCTGTTGTTGGGGGCACTATGCTCTCATAGTGTTGCTGAGGGAAGGTATAGTGCCCGAGCGGTAGTGAGGGCACTATTTCTTCCCAAAGCAACACTATGACAGCATAGTGCCCCCAACAACAGGCATTAATATATAAATAATACCAGAGACGATCGCATGACGTGACCTATTCACATTTACGTGTATAGCGTCTACATTACTATACAGAAATCTCATAAAGTAAAGAGCTTATAGCGTAATCTAACAAAACCTTCGCAGTGCAAATCGAAAGCGAGGACATATTGACTAAAATCACCAAAAAAGCTGACGAATTTGCGAGGTTTCCGTTTGCGGCAATGGCCGCGGGTGTCCCCCGTCATTGCTTGCTCGTTATAAAGACAAAACCAGTTTCATAGCGGACATGCAAGGGCGAGGCGTGCGACATGCGGATTTGCGCGGAGTGATGAATAGGGGGACAGCGCGCGTGTGACGCAGTTTACAACAGTGAGCATCGAAATTATCTAACATCGCACCGCAACGCCCCTACGCACGCACGCACGCACGCACGCACGCAAAAAAATCTATCTCTATCATCTATCTATCTAATCTATCTATCATCTATCTTCTATATATCTACTCTATCTATCTATCTATCTACTATCTTCTATCTATTTCTATCCTATCTATCACTCTATCTATTCTATCATCTTATCTATCTTTATCTATTATTTTATTTTGTATTTATATCATCTATCTATCTATCGTATCTATCTATCTATCTATCTATTCTATCTATCTGATCTATCTATCTATCTATCTATCTATCTATCTATTTATCTATCTAATCTATCTATTCTATCTTCTATCTATCTATCTATCTATCCATCATCTATCTATCTATAATCTATCTATCTATCTATCTTATCTATCTATATCTCTCCTCTCTATCTCTCGCTTCTTTCTCTCTCCTCTCTCTCTCCCAGGAAGACTCTCTCTCTCTGCTCGATCTCTGCTCTCTCTCTCTCTCTCTTCTCTCTCTCTCTCTCTCTCTCTTCTCGTCCTCTCTCTCTCTGCTCTTTCTTCTCTCTCTCTCTCTTATATATAATGAACGTGATATATCGAACTATAGGTTAGTTATTAATTCACGATAATAATGGTAGTTATTATGCTGATTCCTAACAGCCAGTAAGTATGGCAATTCGCTCGTTAAGGGGGTAATATTTTCGATCTAGGGAAAACTCACTTGAAAGCGTATACAAAGTCTGCATGGCCTAGATACATTACTAGTACCGTCGTAGCAGATATCCTGTGACCTAGTCTTGACGTCGTGTCGGCGTCGGAAACTTGCGCGTGCCACGACTACGGGTTGTCATCATACACTGTATCGTCTCCGTCACTCTTCCAACTTACACGCACATCGTAAATTTAATACGCCCCACCGCACGGAGAACCAGTACACGAGCACGAGAGCGTTTTTACTGCGTATTTGCATTCTGAGCCGAACATAGATGCGGCTGTCGTGAACTTCGTGCGACGATCGCTGGGTGCGCGCGCGCGGCCGCGGGCGTTGCTCAGCTGCGGCCCGAAGATGAGGAAAACTCGAGACGGGCGTCGGGCGGGTGCTATCTGGCGTACGGCGAGGCGTCGGTGATGTTTTCCTGCTATTCCCTGAGAAACAGCGCAGCGCCTGCTGCTGCTGTGTGGCGCGTGTCAGAAATAGAATGCGGGCGGCGATTCTCGGGACTCGAACCTAAAGTTCACGTAACACGATTGAAATAGTTGAACAGTTTAAACCGAAAGTTCGTTTGATATCGGAGTCCTCGCCGTGCCTAGAACGGGGAAACCCCCACGGCAACAACGGTTTCGCCTTTCGATATGCGCGTAATAGCCCTGCAGGCGCAACCTTCGCACATCTCTTCTTCGCCCGCCACACTACAGTAAATAATATAAATAAAGTGTGTTGTCATTGATCGCATAAAACTCTATAAGACGTTTCCCAGCAACAGCTAAATTCCAATGCATTATTGACCGTCGTGTGTGTGCGTGTGTGTGCTTGTGGCGTGTGCGTGTGTGGGCTTTGTGCGGGTGCGTGTGTGTGGGTGTGTGTGTGTGTGTGTGTGTGTGTGTGTGTGTGCGTGCGCGTTGTGTGTGCGTCGTGTGACGTGTGTGTGGTGTTGTGTGTGTGTGTGTGTGTGTGTGTGTGTTGTGTGTGTGTGGTGTGTGTGTGGTGTGGGTGGGTGTCTGTGTGGTGTTGTGTGTGTGGTGTGTGTGCGCGCGCGTGTGTGTGGCGTGTGTCGGCGTGTCCGTGTTTGCGCGTGCGTGTGTGCTGTGCGTGCGTGCGTGCGTAGCGTGCGCTTCTGCGTGCCGTGGTACTATGTGTGCGTAGGTTATGTGTGT
>NW_014577354.1:327885-360336 GCF_000485595.1 Priapulus caudatus
TATAAATCAAAGGAGTGTATCTAGTGTCGTTCGCTGCCACGTCGACAGTAGTTACGAAGCTGTGGTGTAGTTGCGAAGCAGAGAAGATACACGTAGTGATCTCTTAGCGGTGGACGTCGTTTCGCGCTAGTGTTTCATATCTCCGTATAGCTCAGATCTTCGATTATTCCGTGAGTATGGTAGAGAGAGTGTGGAGTGAGAGAGGGGGAGAAGGAAGGAGAGAGTGAGAGAGAGAGACAGAAAGACAGAGAGTGAGAGAAAGAGAGAGAGAGCGCGAGAGAGAGAAGTTGCGCGCTAAATAAAACGCGAAACTAACGAGCGAGCGACTCGTGTTTCCCCTCCTTCAGTGATTTCAGATTGCCTAATGGAAATATTTAACGCAATTCGCGGTGATTAATAATTCATGCGCGCTACTGGGTTAACATATATTCATTAAATATATCTTGAATATATCCATCATGCAGCTCTAGAGTCGTATCGATTTAAGAAAACTAATTTGAATATCCAGTGTGTGCTTCAGTCGTCGACTTTTGAGACTCATTTACGATGAAACATTGGCGGATTCCCTCGGCGAATTAAAACCGACTATATATGGTTCAATGAGCGGATAATAATAATGTGGTAACTGATCACTCATTCTGTGTATCACTGTCAGGAGTTAATGAGAAAAATTTGTCTCATTAACTCCTGCTGTATTTATCAAGAGCTGCTTAATAGTATAACCTGCACCCGTAGAGGATGCAATGTCGGAACTCGTGCGGTGAAAACCATGATTTTCTTCCTCGCTTCCCACATCGGACCGTACTAACGAACCATTACCTTTAGCATTAGCAAAAATTTTAAAATGCGCACAAATCCTTTTCCATTCGTTATCGTTCACGCCCCGGGAGTGCAGGGATAATAATGTGGAAGCCGATGTACGCACGCGTGCAATTCCACATGGATATACGTGTAGAATTATAACCCGATTCCACGACAAGCCTCCAACATCCCAGCATCGCCATAAGCTTTAGCCTTCCTACAGTATCCCGCGCTCATGAGGCCCTAGCTGCCTCCGCCATGGTGACCTCATTCGTAGCTTTACCAGATTTAGTAGCAGGCTATAGCAGTGTGTTTATGAGAGCAACGCAACTGATGTCTCCAACCTCAGCTCTCTCTACAGCGAGCGTGATGGCCTGCTTACGTAAGCAAACAAAATTCAAATAAGAGCGTTGTCGAAAACGATCGGAAGAAGTTAGCGGTGGGGAAGGGGGGGGGGAGTTACGAGGAGGATAGGTGAAGAAAAACTTGGGACTATAGGAATAAGTTGCTAATATATATATATATATTGACGAGATGTCACACGATTCAAAGAAAGACGATATATATATATATATATGTATTGACGAGATGTCACACGATTCAAAGAAAGACGATATATATATATGTGTGTGTGTGTGTGTGTGTGTGTGTGTGTGTGTGTGTGTGTGTGTGTGTGTGTGTGTGTGTGTGTGTGACTCTCTCTCTCTCTCTCTCTCTCTCTCTCTCTCTCTCTCTCTCTCTCGCTCTCTCTCTCTCTCTTTCTCTCTCTCTCTCTATATATATATGAAGTGATATATCGAATATAGGTTAGTTATAATCACGATAATAATTATATTATGCTGATTCCTAACAGCCAGTAAGTATGGCATCGCTCGTAAGGGGGTAAATATTTCTGACTTAGGGAAAACTCACTGAAAGAGTATACAAGTCTCATGCCCTAGATACATTACTAGTACCGTCGTACAGAATACTGTGACCTAGTCAGACGTCGTGTCGGGTCGGAAAACTTGCGCGTGCACACTAACGGGTTGTCATCATACACTGTATCCTGTCTCCGTCACGCTTCCACTTACACCACATCGTAAATTTAATACGCCCCACCACACGGAGACCCAGTAACGAGCACGAGAGCTTTTTACTGCGAGTTTCTTCTAGCCGAACATAGATGGCGCTGCGTGAACTCGTGCAGACGATCGCTGGGTGCGCGCGCGCGGGCCGGCGGGCGTTGCTCAGCTGCGGCCGAAAATGAGGAAACTCGAGACGCCGCTGCTATCTGGCGTACGGCGAGGGCGCGGTGATGTTTTCTGCTTTCCTGAGAAACAGCCGCAGCCGCTGCTGCTGCTGATGTGGCGGCGTGTCAGAAATAGATGCGGGCGGGGATTCTCGGACTCGAACCTAAAGTTCACGTAACACGATTGAAAAATGTGAACATTTAAACCGAATTCGTTTGATATCGGACCTCGCGTGCTAGAACGGGGAAACACGCAACAACGGTTTCGCTTTCGATATGCGTAATAGGCCTGCAAGGCGCTACCTTCCACATCTCTTCTTTGCCCGCCACACTACAGTAAATAATATATATAATAATAGTTGTTGTCATTGTCGCATAAACTATATAAGACGTTCCCAGCAACAGCTTAATTCCATGCATTATTGACCGTCGTGTGTGTGTGCGTGTGTGTGCTTGTGTGTGTGCGTGTGTGGGCGTGTGCGTGTGCGTGTGTGTGTGTGTGTGTGTGTGTGTGTGTGTGTGTGTGCGTTGCGCGTGCGCGTGTGTGTGTGTGTGCGTGTGTGCGTGTGTGTTGTGTATGTGTTGTGTGTGGGGGGTGTCTGTGTGTGTGTGTGTGTGCTGTGGTGTGGTGTGTGTTTGTGTGTGTGTGTGTGTGTGATGTGCTGTGTGTAGCTGCGCGCGTGTGTGTGAGTGTGTGTGCGTGTCCGTGTTGCGCGTGCGTGTGTGTTGCGTGCGTGCGTGCGTGCGGTGTCTGCTGCGTGTGTGAACTATATCGTGTGCGGTAGGTTATGTGTGTGCAGAGATGCAGAGAGAGAGAGAGAAGAGAGAGAGAGAGAGAGAGACTGTGTATGGGCACGTGCGTGGCGTGCGCGTACATGCGTGTGTGGTGTGTTGTATGTGTATGTTCGTGCGTGTGGTGCGTGTGCGCGCGGGAGTTAACCTGTTACTAGTTATTGTAACGCATGCTGGGCCCGCGTCCGTGCTCCGTCAAGAAGATGACTTCCCAAACCGCCCCTGCAGTGCACGCCCTGTTCTATACACAGACCAATTACCACCAACCACGCACCGCTTCCCCACGGCTACAGCCAAAGCTTGCCCGGGTAACGAATATAAATCAAAGAGTGTATCTAGTGTCGTTCGCTGCGCACGTCGACAGTAGTATCGAAGCTGTGGTGTAGTTGCGAAAGGGAGAAGATACACGTGAGATTCTCTTAGCGGTGGACGTCGTGTCGCGCTAGTGTTATCATATCTCCGTATAGCTCAGATCTTCGATTATTCCGTGAGTATGGTAGAGCGAGTGTGGAGTGAGAGAGGGGAGAAGGAGGGAGAGAGGAGAGAGAGAGACAGAAAGAACAGAGAGTGAGAGAACGAGAGAAGAGAGAGAGAGACGCGAGAGAAGAGAAGAGAAGTCTGCGCGCATAAATAAAACGCGAAACTAACGAGCGAGCGACTCGTGTTTCACCTCCTTGTTGATTTCAGATTGCCTAAATGGAATATTTAACGCAATTCGCGGTCAATTAACATTTCATGCCGCTACTGGGTAACATATTCATCAAATATATCTTGAATATATCTATCATGGCAGCTCTAGAATCGTATCGATTTAAGAAAACAAATTTGAATATCCGAGTGTGTGCTTCAGTCGTCGACTTTTGAGACTCTTTACGATGAAACACTGTGCGAATTCCTCGGCGATATTAAAACCGACTATATATGTTCAATGAGCGGATAATAATAATGTGGTAACTGATCACGTCATTCTGTGTATACCACTGTCAGGAGTTAATGAGACAAATTTGTCTCATTAACTCCTGCTGTATTTATCAAGAGCTGCTTAATAGTAAACCTGCACCCGTAGAGGATGCAATGTCGGAAACTCGTGCGATGAAAACCATGGTTTTCTCCTCGCTTCCCTCATCGGACCGCACTAACGAACCGATTACTTTAGCTTAGCAAAAATTTTAAAATGCGCACAAATCCTTTTCCATTCGTTATCGTTCACGCCCCGGAGCGCAGGGATAATAATGTGGAAGCCGATGTACGCACGCGTGCAATTCCACATGGATACGTATAGAATTATAACCCGATTCCACGACAAGCCTCCAACATCCCAGCATCGCCATAAGCTTTAGCCTTCCTAAGTATCCCGCGCTCATGAGGCCCTAGCTGCCTCCGCCATGGTGACCTCATTCGTAGCTTTACCAGCTTTAGTACAGGCTTAGCAGTGTGTTTATGAGAGCAACGCAACTGATGTCTCCAACCTCAGCTCTCTCTACAGCGAGCGTGATGGCCTGCTTACGTAAGCAAAACAAAATTCAAATAAGAGCGTTGTCGAAAACGATCGAAGAAGTTAGCGGTGGGAAGAGGAGGGGGGGGGAGTTACGGGGAGGATAGTGTAGAGAAAAACTTGGGACTATAGGAATAAGTTGCTAATATATATATATTATATCTTGACGAGATGTCACACGATTCAAAGAAAGACGTATATATATATATTATTAGACGAAGGTCACACGATTCAAGAAAGACGATTATATATATGTGTGTGTGTTGTGTGTGTGTGTGTGTGTGTGTGTGTGTGGTGTGTGTGTTGTGTGATGTGTGTGGTGGTGTAGCGAAACACCATGGTGCGGGGGCCGTGTGTGTGGGTGGGTGTACGCGTATGTGTGTGTGCGTGTATACGCTACTATACCCCAACTATTCGGCTGAAACAAGTGCCTGGCACTGTGACCTGTATGGTACCCCAGGGAAGCTACTAGCCAAGCGAATCCACGCCCAGTAGTGTTGCCCCCACACACGCTCCGATGTGTCTATTCAGTGCTGACCCACACAGCTCGATATTGTCCCAACGTTCTCTTGCCTCCCCCCCGTCATTGATATGTCAAGCATGATGTCGCTGGTACTGTGACCTGTGTCGTGCACTGCATTAGGGCTCATATCGGGAAGCTAGCGTAGGGAAACCACGCCCAGTACTGTTGACCCACACACCTCTTGTCTCAACGTTAGTCATTCATGAGGTCGCTGCATGGTACTGTGACTTCTCATCACCGTTATCACTCACGTTACAGGCCAGTAGCATCTTAGTGATAAGCCTGTAGAACGCATAAAGGTTTGTGTAAAATGATTTGTGCCATGTAGAGGTGGTTCAGGCCTCTGATGCATGCATGTCATTTCTACCATATCGTTATATACTGCGTCTATTCGTGTAAAGTATGAAGGTTCTGATGCTAGCAGTGGTATGTGGCGTTCCTGACTTCCCTTCGGCACCGTTATCCTACCATGTTGCAATTAATGTTGTTCTTACAGTTGAAATATGAAGTGGGTGATGCTAGCAATGGTCTGCAATGCTCCTGACTTCCCTTCTGCAACGTTATCCTGCCATGTTCCAATGTTGTTCTCTCAGTTGAAACGTGAAGTAGCTGGATAAAAAAAAAATCAAAGTGGACTGTATCATTCCTGACTCCCATATGTTCCAATGTTGTTCTCCATACTCCACGACTCCCACAACCCTGCGATGTTGCAATGTCGGTTTTTCAGGTAAATCATGAAGTGGCTAATGCTAGCAATGGTCTGCGCCGCCGTCGGCACGGCGCTGTCGCGTGACTGCGGTCCGTGCGACGAGCAGAAGTGTCGCGTGCCGCGAGACTGCGAGGCGGGGCTCGTGAAGGACGCGTGCGACTGTTGCTACGTGTGCGCGATGCGAGAGGGTCAGCCATGCGACGACGAGTACAAGTGCGGCGACGACCTCGCCTGTCGCTACAGGTGAGATCGACGACGATGACGACGACGATGACGATGACGATGACGATGACGATGACGATGACGATGACGATGACGATGACGATGACGATGACAACGACGAGGAGGACGACGACGAGGACGACAAGGCCGACGACGACGACGACGACGAAGACGACTATGATGACGACGACAACGACGACGACGAAGACGACAACGACGACGATGACGACGATGACGACGACGATACCCGTCCGTCACGACTATTATTTTTTTTAAACGCGTCGTAGCTGCGTCCTGATTAACACACGTCCGTCACGGCTATTATTTTTTTAAACGCGTCGTAGCTGCGTCCTGATTAACACACGTCCGTCACGGCTATTATAAAAACCCACTGTCGTTGCTCGTACTAATGAACGCCCGTCCGTCACGGCTATTATAAAAACCCGACATCGTCGCTGCGTCCTGATCAACACCCGTTCGTCACGGCTTTTATAAATACCCCGCGTAGTAGCTACGTCCTGATCAACGCCCGTCCGTCACGGCTATTATAAAAACCCGACGTCGTAGCTACGTCCTGATCAACGCCCGTCCGTCATGGCTATTATAAAAACCCCGCGTCGTAGCCGCTGTGTACCTGCTGGCTGTCGCTGCGGGGCAGCACCAGCGAGAATTCGTGACATCAGCTCGATCATAGTCACACAGGCGATGGGTGCTTTACCGCTGGCGACGTTTACAAATGCAAAATTAAGCGACGGAAATTATATATACCTCGCCTATTGTGGAGGGGGATGGTGGGAGGGATTGAGATGTCGAACGGTCGCGTAATAACTGTCGGGGTTGCTTACAACGATGTAGTCCGTGTTTATTTAATTATTTTATTTGTTTGTTGATTAATTTATTATTTGATAAATTGATTATTTCATTTTTTTATTTATTTTATTTATTTTATTTATTTTATTTATTTTATTTACTTGTCCATTTATTTATGTATCTATCTATCCATCTATATGTATGCATTCGTGTGGGGAGGACTACCCGGCAGAGGAGGCCAAGTAGACCGTTTATATATTTACTTATTTATTTATTTGTTTATTTATTTATTTATTTACTTATCCATTTATTTATGTATGTATCTATCTACCCATCTATGCTTCCGTTCGTGCAGGGAGGACTACCCAGCGGAGGAAGCTAAGCAGACAGTCTGCTTCTGTAAACACGAGGAGGTGCTGTGCGGGGAGAACGGCAAGACGTACAAGAACCTGTGCGAGCTGATGGAGGAATCCTACCGCAACCACGAGAAAGTGAAGATCGCCAAGAGAGGCCCGTGCGCGACAGGTGAGTAAAAGGGACGCGGGATGGAAGGAAGGGAGTGTCGTAAGAGGAAAAGGAAAAGGAGGAAGTGTCCCAGGAGGGAAGGAAGGAAGTGTCGCGGGAAGAAAAAGGAAGAAGTGTCCCAGGAGGGAAGGAAGGAAATGTCGCGGGAAGAAAAAGGAAGAAGTGTCCCAGGAAGAAAGGAAGGAAGAATGTGTCGCGAGAGGAAAAGGAGGGAGTGTCGCAGAAGGAAAGGGAGAAAGTGTCGCGGGAGGGAAGGGAGAGAGTGTATCTGGAGGGAAGGCAGGGAGTGTCCAGGGAGGAAGGGAGAGGGTGTCGTGGGAGAGAAGGGAGGGAGCGCGGTAGGTGATTGGGTATACACGTACGCAGCGGTACGCTCGTACGCACACGAACACGCGAACGCTCAAGCTCATGTACGCATGTGCACGTACGCGTACGCACGCTCACATGCACGTATGCGAGATGCATGCACGCACGCTCGCATGCATGCACGCGCGCAGGGAAGCGTTTTCGCATTAATGTCCTGACGTAAATAATGAAGACATATATATATGAGACCGATAGACATTGTGAACAATTCATTTAAAACCCCACAAAGCGAGCGATAGACCATGACAATATTTCACTGTTTATTGAGACGCTTGATTGTCTGAGAAACGCGAGCTTTAATTAGTTGCCGGCGTGAAAGAGGTAATTTTATTGTTTGAGAAAGAGAAGACTTTGTCATGTAGGCATTATGAGCTGACAAGGGAATTACAGTGTATTATATTGTGTCAAACAAGGCGTTTGCTAACTGGACAGATGCTTGATTGTGCGAGAAACGTTAGGACTCGCTGTCTGTGTGCGTGAGTGCGTGTATGCGTGAACGCGTGTGTGTGCGCGCATGCGTGGCGTGCGGGCGTGCGTGCATGTGTGCATATGTCTCTACGTGGTATCGGGAGCGGGGATGATGTCCATCTGATGGAATCCCTCCCTCCCTCCCTTCCGTCCCTCTCTCTTCCTACCCTTGATAGAATCCCCCCTCTCTCCCTCCCTCCCTCTCTCCCTCCCGTCCCTCCTACCTTCCTCTCTCTTCCTCTCTCCCGTTGTTGGAATCCCTCTATCCCTCCTTCCCGCTTCAGTAAGTGATTTACTGCTGTAATTGCTTGCGTTCGCTGGCAACCGCACGCAGCGGTACATCCGTACATCACGCGTGCCGACGACACCGACCGACGTCAACAGAAGGCGTCGCAGCATTCGTTATTTACGACGTAGCTCGACTAACCGACGAAAGATGCGTCCGCGCGAAAGGCGAATCTAGAGCGATACCGCAACTCGTGCTGTCGCTTGTGTGGATCACAGAGATAAATAATTACTAACGTGGTTATAACTACCCCCGCGGTTCTACGTTCGTTACTCACTCGTGCGGTAGTTTCATGCTAGCGGGCGGTCCGGTTTTAGGTTTGTGCCGGCGCTACGTTTATGGTTATTCTACTTACGTGTTAATCCGCGCCAGCAGTTTTGTGTGCATCCGCTGTCGTTCCGAATAAAGCAATATTTTACACCTGTTTTAACACAGGTCGCAGCTTTTGATGGTTGTATAATAATGTAAGGTACTGTACGAATTAGATAATTTCGAATTGAGTGGTGAACTTACAAACAATCCGTCTAACTAACTACCTATTGTTCATAAGACACCATGTACCTTAACTGACCATTTGGGTGTGTTTCGCGTAGTTTAGAGGCAATAAAAGTCGATGCCGCTTGGATAGCTCGTCTGGTCCGGTGTCCGTAGCGAGTGGAGTGAATTATATTACTCCACCTTATGTAATAGCAACTATCTTTAGTTAGCCGCACGCTGACTAGGAAATAGCCTACTACTACTGTATTATCATAAAGTATATGAGCGGCAAGGTCATTGTCCCAGTTCGAAAAGATAGCCGCGGGAAACGGCAACTCTGCATTGTCGTTATAGTACACGCAACTCTCATTGTTCTATCTGATAATGAGTGGATTTGCATGAAAAATACAATATGGCTGCTGAAGGACGACAGTCAGGATATGAAGGATAAAGGATCAGTATGAATTGGCGTAGATGCAGCCCCAAGCGGCCATAACCTCGAAAGTCTATGCGCGGGCCATGTGTGCGGCAGATGGTGTTCTGGTTTACAACTTCCATCGCAACGAAGGTTTCTGGGGGAGTTGCTGTCTAGAGATGTTGCAAAAAGAATATCACTAAGATATCATCGCCATTGCTGGCTCGTTTGACGAAATTGTAAACACTATTATTGCTTCAAATTCTTGCTTTTAATTCTTGCTTCAAAATGCTATATTAGTGATCGAATTAGTAAAACTGAAAACAACTTGCCGAGAGTCTTTGGCGTTAAAATAGGGTACCATAAATACGAAATATATTACAAGACTAAATTACGTACTGTGAAGACTCTCAAGTTAAGATACTGCAATATTATAAAACCAGTTTAATTTGACGTTTTGTCCACATACGATGGGATAATAAGATACATGTGATGGTATATTTCCCAGTATCATGGGATTTATAGAAAAGGGCGACATATAATATGAAATACGACCATGAGAGATATCCGCGAACACTAACAATAGTTTTACGAGTTTAATTCTGCACATGAAAGTGATTTACTTTTGAAAACACTGTCGATTCGAATCAAACAGTTTCACATAAGTACTTGAGTTAAGATACTGCAATATTATAAAACCAGTTTAATTTGACGTTTTGTCCACATACGATGGGATAATAAGATACATGTGATGGTATATTTCCCAGTATCATGGGATTTATAGAAAAGGGCGACATATAATATGAAATACGACCATGAGAGATATCCGCGAACACTAACAATAGCTTTACGAGTTTAATTCTGCACATGAAAGAGATTTACTTTTGAAAACACTGTCGATTCGAATCAAACAGTTTCGCATAAGTACTTGAGAATTCCACCGACGAACGCATTCGTGCCGAGTTAAGGCAATTTGCGCATTCACTCTTTCAGTTCAGCAGCATTAGCTCTAACGTTGATCAGGATAAAATGGTCGACATTCTGAAAAAACAATGTCACGTTACATTAATGAAATCTGCTCGGCTTTTCCCTTCAGCTCCATGGATCGCCACGCCACCTACCGACGTATTGGATCTCAGCGGAGATGACATCATCCTGACGTGTGAGGCCATGGGTTACCCGATTCCTCTTGTAGAGTGGAGCTTCACCAGCGCGAGTGGAGAAGTCGTCTACTTGCCAAGTACGTAAAAACTGTAGTGTAGGGCCTTGATGCTAGAATGGTGGTGGAGGCGGCAGGGCTGCTGCTGTTTATGATGATGATGATGTTGATGATGATGACAATGATGCTGAAGATGATGTCAATGATGATGATGATGATGATGATGATGTTGATAAGAATGATGATGATAATGATGACGACGACGTCGTCAACGATAATGATGATGATGACGATGATGATGATGATGATGATGATGATGATGATGATGATGATGATAATGATGACAACTGTTACGACGACGACGACGACGACGACAACGATGATGATTTCATACTCGTCAAACTCTCTGCCTCTTTCAGAGGATGACGACCACATCGCCGTGCAGGCGCGCGGGGGACCTGAGCAGTTCGAGGTCACCTCGTGGGTGCAGATCCATGGTGTGCGTGCGAGCGACGAGGGAACCTACGCTTGCCATGCCCAGAACGAGCTCGGTACCGCCGAGGCAGCGGCCAGGGTTAGACTGTCCCACAGGAACGGTGAGTGTGCCGTAGATTCTATTATTCTATTCTATTATTCTATTAGTCTACTCTCTCTCCCTCTCTGTCTCTCTCTCGCCCTTCTCTCTATCTCTCCCTCTGTCTCCCTCTTCTCTCTTTCTCTCTCCCTCTCCCTCTCTCTCCCTCTTCCTCTCCCTCCCCCTTCTCACTCCTTCTCTGTCTCCCTTTCTCTCTCTCTCTCTCTCTCTCTCTCTCTCTCTCTCTCTCTCTCTCTCTCCCCTCTCTCTCCCTTTCTCTCTCTCCCTCCTCTCTCTCTCCCTCTCTCTCCCCCTCTCCCTTTCTCTCTCTCTCCCCTCTCTCTTCCTCTTTCTCCCCTCCGCCGCTACCTCTCCTCCCTCTCTCTCTGACTCCCGCTCTCTCATTCTCTCTCTCTTTGTGTCTGCTAGCGTGTAGCTTTACTGCAGCGCGTCTGCTAAAAGAGACGCAGCACTTGAGCTGAAGGGGTCGTTGTCGTATCAAGTACTACAGATATGTACCCGAGGTACGTATATGTATACACAAGTGTACCATACCTGTATCTTCTCAGCATATATGTACCCTGTGTTTACATAAACGTACCTGCCCCGCGGGCAGCACATGAAACCACGCGATAAAGTACGAGAATGTCGTAAACCTTCAAAACAAGAGAACAAACGCCATTTGTAAATGTTTGTTTTAGTTTATAACCGTTAGATAAGTAAGTTTTCTGATGTATTTTCCATGAAAAACACATATTTTACTCATTAATATAACATATAATATTACTATAATTGCAATTATTTGTGCAAATGTGTTATTTTCATCTTAATCTTAATTGTTATCAGAGGGTCTGGGCTTAAGTTATAGCTGCCGAGTTTGGTTTAGTTAGGAAATGATAATACGCTTTGCGTATCCGTATCGTTCCGCCTATACGGCAGTGTTAACAGGTATCAGGATATGCAGTGTAGGGGCCTATACGCAATACGTTTTTGTTCTACTTTCTGTTTATGTTCGTGGACCGATTAGTTTACAGCTGACCTCAGGGTTTTTGGTAAATAATTCGGGATTTTGGCTACAAGTCATGGAGGCTGACATCTTGCCAAATTCCAGCCAATCAGAAGGTGCTAAATTCTTCCTATGTTATACCGTTTTCCGGCTTTTACGACAATACCACGTGACTGAACGAGACTTCCCGCCTGGGTACATTTATGGAGCGCAGCGGTACGGTTATGTAGAAACAACATTGGTCAGGTACACTTGTGCATACATATATGTACCTCGGGTACATATCTGTATAGTACCTGATACGACAACGACCCCATCTGCAGCACTTAACAACGCGCGAGCTTTCACGCGCTTCCTGTCGCGTACTGCGTTTACTGTTGCTGCCACAGGCACTTGGGACAGAGTCAATAAAAAATGAAAATAATATGAACGCACATTTACAAATAGGGACTACCGTAACTACTACCGTACCTCTCAATTACAGTTCCACTGTTGTGTCACTGTATATCAACTTTCCTTCATAAAAACTAACGCCGAACGCTCCCGCACTCGCCGCTGCGAGTGTGCTGTATCGCCATTATAATGATAATATATATATAAATATATATATATAACTTTTTGTGCACTGACTCTGTCCCAAGTGCCTGTGGTTGCTGCTCCACGATTATATTCTTTCTCTGCTCGTTAGTCCGCTCCTATATACAGTAGTCTCGGCTTACGCTGCAATTAAATGACATCCCCGTTTCGTTGGCTTGCTGTTGCAGATTAAGAATCGTAGAAGCCGATGAGTCTCCAGCGTCGAGAGCATGATAGAGAAATCTAGGACGTTCGACTCGATCCCCTTCTACGGTCAGCGTGGGTAGCTTGGCGGCAAAAACTCGTCTGCTTTTTGTCAGCGCAGACGCAGAACGCAAAAAGCACTTCTCGCTCGCTCTCACGTTGGTCTGTTTCACGACGGGAATCTTACAGCGTTCACGAATATATCGCATATCCAGACTGTGGGCATATCCGTCTTGGTCCCCCCCCCGCGCTTAACTCCTTAGCCAATACCGCCCTGTGCAATAAACCACAGAAGAGACATATTTGTTTGATATGAATTAGATTTATTGCATAAGAATATACGCATGTGGTGAAAAATAGGCCGTTGAGTGTCGTTTTGGTTAATTCTGCGAGGTGCTTGATCCGCTGCTGCTGCCGTGCACGAAATACTGTCGCTTTCTACAGCTGCGGCTCTCGACTGTGAGTATTTACTATACCGCGTGTGTACTGTACACGCATACGCACGTCCCGGTCGGGTGAGAGCGCATAGTGAAAGGGCGTAGCTTCCTTTACCTATCCACACGCCTTTCTAGGGCTGTGCCCGCTATAATAGCCAGACCATGAAAGATGGCACGTTCGTTAGTGCTGCGCGAAAGCTGTGTCGGGCTGCGCGCGTGGCGACCACTGAACTATAGCAATTTGTTATAATATTGTTATAGTTCTGTGGCGGCGACAGCAAAAAAATTAAAATTATAATGGCGCAGAAACAGAAGCAGGGCAATCACGCCATCTTACGGCAGAATACCTACCGATAAAATATCTTTAATTAAAATTTTATGATAAGAAGAAGATAGGCTCATACATCGTTATATCGTTGGCAATGGAAACATGGTGCTATTCTATAATGCATTTATATACAAAAACATATTTTTTATGCGATTTCATTATGTGTGTAATTAAAAACATATAAACCATGGGTTTTATGCTCTTGGTGTAATTTTATGTTCACGTCGCGTCGTTAGTAACCGCAACTAGGCGTAAAGTGGCTAGGCCATTTGCTTTGCTTTATGTGCGATGCACTGAAATTATATTTGTTTTGTGTACGTTAGATATGTCACTACTGTATCAAATTATTACAAAAAAATACGTGGCGCAGACGTAGATGGCATACGATTTACTGTTGATTGGCAGAGAGGTGATAATCATCAAAAATAAACAAATACGGTGTGGTTTACTTGTTTTATCTCAACGCCGTTGTTTATTTAATTAAATATTGTCCCTTTTATTGAACAATTCGGAATAGCTGCACGTGCACCGTATTCTAATGAAACTTATGTAATGAAACTTATCTTTTAATAAAATCAGCGTATCGAATCTATTCGATGTGATTAATTGTGTTACGTTGATTGCATTCCACCTATATAAGATATGTAGACGTTTACCGCGCGATATATCTTCTAATTGTAATTTAGAATGAGTAAGGAAATTGTTGAGGACAGTGAGAGAAGAGGACAGGGGAAGGGAATAAAATGCAATAAAAGGTGAAAGGTCTATCGTGGCTTGCTCACGTAGACATACTCTTCACGCGATGAGCTGTCTGA
Organism: Priapulus caudatus; assembly: GCF_000485595.1. Taxonomy (NCBI): domain Eukaryota; kingdom Metazoa; phylum Priapulida; class Priapulimorpha; order Priapulimorphida; family Priapulidae; genus Priapulus; species Priapulus caudatus. Next base: position 342,105 of record NW_014577354.1, read on the forward strand.
CAAATAAATACAGGTAAAAAAAAATGACCACGAAGGGACTCGAACCCTCAATCTTCTGATTCGAAGTCAGACGCCTTATCCATTAGGCCACGCGGCCTCCGGGATTTATCGACATGCAATTCCACGTGAGAGGGGCTAGCGGCGTCACCTAGGTGAGCGACTCACGCAGGATGTATACAGCACATGAATATTATTTATAGTTCTGCAATTAAGAGCGAGATCGGAGTATGGGACCACGGGGATTTGCGAGGGGTTTGCATCTCCGTGACTGCTAGTTTGATTGTCTATAGTATGTGACAAAGATTTCTCTCGGTTTTAAATAGAATAGAGTGCTTCCAAATAAAAAAAAATATAAGGAGCACATATGGCGCTATCGTGCCCTTGAAAATATATATTCAAACTCGGTCGGATTGCAACTGTGTTCTCTATATGAAATTCTGTTTTGGTGTGTATAACACCTGCCCCCCCCCCAACTCACACACAGCCGCTCCATATGCCCGCAGCCCACCCCATCATTTCCTTCTTTAATTCTTGGACCCGCACCTGTATAGGTGTACCCAAGCATTATGCTGACATAACAGGATACCATTACAGATAGTACTTAACTAACAAAGCCACGTAATCTTATATACCATAGTGTTATACTGGAACGTGAACACAGATAGATAGTGAACATCAGCGCCACCTATCGCGAGCTAATTTAATAATGGCTACGTATAAAAGATCAGCGCCAGTTGGCTGAAATCGGTCACGCGATGTCGTTGAAAGTGTGTTTGAAATAAGAACGGCAAACGCCCGAGAGAAGTAGATGTTCAAATTTTCCATAGAAACCAAAAAGATTTCCAAAAGGACTCGTATGATATATGAAATATTGCAGTAATACTTTGTCATGATGCGTAAATGGGTTTGTATGAATGGCAACAAAAACTGTAATGGAAACGTGTTTGCGCGTAGACCTAGACCGCGTTTATATCGCCACTGTTGACACTCACTCACCTGGCGACTACAGATTGCTAATGAAATTGCTTGGGTCAATCAAATAATCAATCAATCATTGTACATATTTGCCAATAAATCTCGACGCATTCGCGCGGTCTTCGCAACATTGTCACTGTTAGTAAGGCTGAGAGGGTCTATGTCCCCCGGGGTACTGCCGGAACGTACCCTGGGTACGGTGGGGTATACCGGAACGTACCTTGGTACTATCTAATATGCCGGACCGTACCTCGCCTACTCCACTAACGAGTCTAGGGAGTCGCCTACGCCTACTCCCTAACCCAAACCCGAACCCTAACCCTAATCCTAACCCTAACCCTAACCCTAATCCTAACCCTAACCATATCAAATAGTGACCAGGGTACGTTCCGGTATACCGGACCGTACCCAGGGTACGTACCGGCAGTACCCTGGGGGACATATACCCTATGAGCCGCAGTAAGAGCATGCAGCAAGAGGTACACACGCGGTCGATCGGACTTTAATATACATTCATTTTAGACGCAATTACCAGCCGTATATACGCGGAGCGTACAGCGCACTGGGGAAATTCCTTTTGTCTCTCCTAATTGCCTATAAACATCGCAGCGACGTATACCGTGATCAGGTGAGGCTGGTTCTGTCGCTGCTGCTGCTGCTGCTGCTGCCGCTGCCGAGGTAAAGGGGAAGTTGTTTGTAAGTTCGGCTGATCGCGCGCGCGAGCGGTTGCTGTAGTATACAACCATAACTGCGGGAACTGCACGCAGAACGCGTTGATTTACACCCGTTCCTCGATATGTTACGTTGTATAGTTCTGCGCTGCATCGCGATATTTTCTCGAGTAGCTTAATCACCACGTTGATTTTGACACGGAGCATGGCTAAACCGTAAATACTTCAACTAAAAAAATAAATGTATTTAAAATAGAAATGAATCGCATAGGCGACAGATTGATGAGTGATTGAACACACGCACGCATGCATGCAGAACCGTGAACTTTAAAGCATCTTTCCTATCTCTCCCCCTGCCCCTCCCTCTCCCCTCTTCCTTCCCTCCACCTCTTTTTCCTCTCCCCTCCTCCTCCCCTACCCTCGTCCTTCCCTTCACCTCTTCCACCCCTCCCCTCCTCCATCCCTCCCTCTCCCCTTCCCCTCCTACTCCCCTCCCCTTCTCCTCCCCTCCAGCTCTCCTTCCCTCAACCCTTGGCTTCTCGGGCGTCGATTTCCACTGTGCGTAATAAGCAAAACTGTCATCGAGGCAGAAATGTGTCAGCGTGTAAATGCATATGAGCGAGAACGCCGCCATCACGCTGTCATTCTCATCTCGTTCAGATTTACCTGCGGAAGCCGATTGTGGGGAAATTAACCGGAAGCCTGCAACGGCGAGCTGTCTGTCTGTCTGGCTGGCTGTCTGTCTGTATGTCTGCCTGCCTGCCTGCCTGTCTGTTTGTCTGTCTGTCTGTGTGTCGGTCGGTCTGTCTGTCTGTCTGCCTGCCTGCCTGTCTGCCGCCTGTCTGCCTGTCTGCCTGCCTGTCTGCCTGCCTGTCTGTCTTTCTGTCTGTCTGTCTGCCTGTCTGCCTGCCTGTCTGCCGCTCTGCTCTGTCTGTCTCCTGTCTGTCTGCTGCTGTCTGTTCTGTCTGTCTGTCTGATCTGTCTGTCTGTCTGGTCTGGTCGTCTGTCGCTGTCTGTCTGTCTGTCACGGGAGCTGCCAAGGGCAGGACACGCACCTGCGCAATGCGGGCACGCCCTACACGCGGTAAAACAGCGGTAGTGGTTTGGGGCAAAAGTGTGCCAATGTAGCGTTGGTTAAATCTCGCTGACAGCGGTGCGCGAGAAATGTTTTCGTAGGAAATTAATTAAGCGCGTACGAAATTAGACCTTTCTACTGACTGCTACTCTGGCAGCGCTGTCTAATACATGTCAGCGTAACATGTTTACCCCCCCCCCCCCGCTTTATCGGGCCTCGGTTTAAATCGGGTGCGCATGCTTTTAACTAACACGTGTTTTTCGAAGCACAATTCAACCACGCCACGTTGTCGGTGCACACACGCTTATATATATATATTATATATATATATATAGAGAGAGAGAAGAGAGAGAGAGAGAGAGAGTAGAGAGAGAGGAGGGGGGGGAGAGGGGACGCGCGAGAAAGAGCAAAAAGCGAGAAGAAGGAGGGAGAAAGAAGAAAGCGAGAGCAGAGCAGAGAGAAAGAAAAGAGAGAGCGGCGGGATAGATGTGGGGAGGAGAAAGAAGAAAGAGAGAGAGAGATAGAAAGAAAGGAAGAGAGAGCGGCGGGAGGAGCGAGGAGAAGGAGAACAGAGAGCGAGAGAGAGGGAGAAGAGGCATGCTGGGCATCGACTAATTATAACACGCAAATGCTTCGCGCTTGTCTATATGTTCATACGCTTGGTACTTGCGGCTACGAAACACACGTATATTTGCCGTAGCCTGCCCGCCTGACTAGCCATAATAATTATATTGCCAATGAGAGCCCCTCACCTCGCCTCCCCTCCCCCTGCCTCTCCCGACTTTCCCCTACCCACCTCCCTCTCCCCTCCCCCTGTCTCTCCCGCACTTTCCCCTCTCCTCATCTCCATCTTCCCTTCCCCTCCTCCACCTCCCTCTCCCCACCCCCTCTCCTCACCTCCTCTAGATCGTCCGTCCCCGTTCTAGGTGCAGTGAACACCGGTGACCGTGCATCTGACTTCTGTTATCATCCTTAACGTTTGTCGTGTGTGGGATTTCCAACACGAATCCCACCCCCTAGCTATAGCTAATGCTTGGAGTTAGCTCACTCCAATCACAGTGTCGCCGTGACGACGACAGCATAAGAATCTGCGTCCCTTATAGTGAGTGTATATTGAGTGGCATCCCTAGTTAGGTCCCACATATACATTAATCTTACATTGTCGTCCTCATATAATGACCATAATGATACCGTTCGTGTGCGGTATTATAATATATACTCATATATATATATATATATATATATATATATATATATATATATATATATAGTATATATATATATATATATCAGGACGTTAATAAGAATATTTGTCTCTTATACTCCATATATATCAAGGAGTAGATAATAACTAATCAATGTAAGGTAAGTAGTAATAAGTCGTTATTATGCTACTCTTGATATATATCAATATATGTGTGTGTGTGGTGTGTGTGCTGTGTGTGTGTGCGTGGTGCGTGTCGCGTGTGCGTGTGCGCTGTCGCGTGTGCGTGTGCCGTGTGCGGTGTGCGTGTGCGTGTGCGTGAGCCGTGAGCGTGTGTGTGTGTGTGTGTGTTGTGTGTTGTGTCTGTGTGTGTGTGTGTGTGTAGCCGCGCAGGCGTGTGTCGTGTGTGTTGTGTGTGTGTGTGTGCTGTGTGTGTGTGTGTGTGTGTGTGTGTGTGGTAATGGTATGCATCGAGGGACAATACAACAAGTTTCTTCTTTGTCTTCTCCTCATCCCTCTTCTTCCTTCTTCTTTTTCTTCTTCTTCTTCTCCGTTTCTTTTCTTCTTCTTTTTTTCTTCCCTCTTCTTCTCTGAATACGCTCTTAAAAACGCACTCATTCGTACGAAAATGAAGTCCGTTGAATTTCTAATCAGTCGTACATAAACCAAAAAATGAAGCGAACAAACCCGAATTCATAATTTTAAACACGCCGTCGTGCGCCATAAAGGACGGTCAGCTTCGATTTTACTGCCCTGCCAACTGGTGAACGTGTACGTCGAAAATTTGTCCCACATTAACCTTGCGAAAGGAGTTTTGATAGACCGCTAATAGCACGCGCATATACCAGCCGCTCGGAATATCGCGCAAACCGCGTTGACAGTGCAGTGAGGAAATCTTTCGCAAATGCTGATCTATACCTCGCTTATACTCCCACCTATACCGGTGTAGTCTCCTTCGCTTCCCGGCTGCAGGAGTATACGACCAATCTAGTTCTACCAGCGTAGCCCCTTTCGCTCCCGCTCATAGGGTTTTGACGGCCAACCTAGCTCTACTGGTGTACCCCCATCGCTCCGCTAACAGGGCTTATACGACCAACCTAGCCTCTACCAGCGGTAGCCCCTCGGATCCCGCTACAGCGGCTATTCACGCCAACCTAGCTCTACGCAGCGTAGCCCGCTTCGATCCCCGCTACAGGGATAATACGAACCAACCTAGCTCTAGCCAGGCGTAGCCCTCGGATCCGTCTACAGCGGCTATCACGACCAACCTAGGCTCTACAGCGTCAGCCCCTCGATCCCGCTACAGGGCTATACGACCAAACCTAGCTCTACGAGGTTTACCCCATCGCTCCGTACACGGGCTATACGACAACCTGAGCTCTACCAGCGTAGCCCCTCGATTCGCGCTAACAGGGCTATTACGACCAAACCTAGGCTCTACCAGCGTAGCCCTCGATCGCCGGCTACAGAGGCTATACGTACACCTAGCGCTCTACCAGCGTAGCCCCTCGATCCCGCTAACAGGCTATACGACCAACCTGTACCGCTCTACCAGCGTAGCCCCTCTGCACTCCCGGCATACAGGGCTATAGCGACCAACCTAGCTCTACCAGCGAGCCGCCTCGATGCCGCTACAGGCTAATACGACCAACCTAGCTTCTACCAGCGTAGCCCCTCGATCCCGCTACAGGGGACTATACGAACCACCAACCTCAAGCTCTACCAGCGTAGCCCCTCGGATCCCGCTACAGGGATATACGACCAACCTAAGCTCTACGCAGCGTAAGCCCCTCGATCCCGCTACAGGGCTATAACACACACCTAGCTCTACCCAAGCGTAGCCGCCTCGGATTCCGCTACAGGGCTTACGACCGAACCTAGCTCTACCAGCTAGCCTCGATCCCGCTACAGGGCTATACGGACAAACCTACGCTCTACAGGCGTAGGCCCTCGATCCCGCTACCCGAAGGGCTGTTGACGACCAAACCTAGCTCTATCATGTGACCCCATCGCTCCCGCTACAGCCTAGAGTTACTCCACCACGCACTCAGCCTTTATTAATTGTACGTGACGCCTTCGCTTACACCTGCTGACTCACACCGGCGGAATGTCGCTAATTACACAAAGTATAACCGGATTCCTGCATCCTATTGGCACGGATGTATCAGAGACGGAATTTCGATTTAGTGGCTGTCTACGCTACATTAAGCAAGACTAGGTTTGCGCCGAACGATGGAGGGGAAACGCCGCGGATATCGCTTAATTTTAATAGTTTTAGGTTAATTACTACTCTTTGGTCGATCTTGATTGTTTGGCACAAAGTGGTTGGGGTTGTTGTCTTGAACTGAATTTACGCCGATGGAAAAATTGTAAACGGTGCATTCTTACTGTAACATGTGCTACGCCATCGTGTTCAGACGTGGTGGTGTGTGCGCGGGGCGTATTTCCCCGCTCTTTCCATCGAAACACGCAGCGGCAGTTATGACGCCACATTAATAACAGCAATAATCACTGCAGTTGTACTTATGCGCTATGCAATAAGCGCATCCTCACGATGCGTGAAACTGTACCTTAATACGGGCGGAAGCATTCCCCGACGCTGTCACGGCATTGTGTTTTACTTCGAAGTATCTTGTTGTGTGTCGTTGTTTATGTTTGCACGATAACGCTAATGCTAGGGGCACACGAGCGTTACTTTTCGGCCGATCGACGAAGGACAACGTAGCGAATTTGAGAGCCGAATACGCGTTACGCCACTCGACGACGATCACATGATCACATGATGCGATACACATGATATATCAGACAACCACGTCCGATTGTTTAGGAAAAATCGATTCGGCGATCAAAATACGCCGGACACGGGCACCACGAGCGAAATTTGCCAGTAAATAATCGCCGGCGTAAATAATCGCCCGAAAATATCTAACATTTTGGATACGGGCGATTCGTGCGGGCGATTAAAATCGGCGTCGACGTGAACGGGCACACGGGCGAATTTTTCGAGCGATTTTAAAATTCGCGGCGATCGGGCGATAAAAATCGCTCGTGTGCCCCTACCTTTAAGCGTGCGTGTTTTTTGCAGCCGCGATGATGCGCTCGCTACTCGAGGAATTTGTGATTTACATCTATGAGAAAAAATTGCTATATTAGTTACGCTTTTCCCCCGTGATAGTCGATGCGCTTTTGTCGATTTAACGATGCGAGAGTTTATGCAAATGACGCGCCGTACGGTCGTTGACTGGGGATGTTCGAAATGTAAGTGCAGACAATCGCAAAAAAACACGACAGTTAATATGATGAAATATCTTTTAGACGAAACACGACGCACGACTAGTGTTTTAAATGGCGTAGAATATAGTATCACAGTAGAATAAAAGAAATATATAATAACATCGTAATAGAAGCTATACGCGAGGAATTTCGAGTGCACGAGCGGGAGAAGCGTGTCTTGGTCGGCCATATACAGCGGCGAACATCGTCAGAAACACGCATGTATCATGCAGCCTGATCAGTCTTTGTTCTCGTCGTCTAGACATACCTTGCCCTGTTACCCTCTACGTCCCTGATGCCTGGATTCTACGTGCGTTTGAAAGTTAAGCTCTGTATGTAGCGGAAATACACGACAATGATTAGTTCAAGAGCTTGTGAAATTTGTGCAGATACAATCAGACTGATGATATTCTTACGATATCCTATTATTGCCCCCCTTCCTCCCCCGATAATATCTTGCCAACGTGCACGTTCATTCGTTTTCTAAATTCAGTCTTTCAAGCTCCGTGTACCTGCTCCTTTTTGGGTCATCTTTTTGGGGGTAGAGGTGCTCCACCTAAATGTAAAAATTGAGGGCAAAAAGATGGCTCGATAGTGCAAACATAGGGCAAAAAAATGGCAAGTAAAAGATTGGGGAGGCAAAAAGATAGCTAGGAAAATATTTGGGAGCAAAAAGATGGCAAGAAAAACGAAAAATGGGGGGGGGCAATAATGCGACACATATATATAATACGTCACTAGGCGGAGTACCCCCCCCCCAGGGGGGGGGCTCCCGGCCCCGCATGCACGCTGATTCCTCTCACACAGAATGTAGTAGAAACAGCCAGGACCGAATATAGGCAAATGTTTATTAACTCACAATATTCTAACTAATAACTGTAGCATAATTTAGATATCTTAAAATCCCCGACGGGCCGCAATTGGTCGTCACGTGACATCAGGCACAGGCAAGTCGGGTTAGGCGCTATGGCGGGATATAATTTGGCACCATGCATCTTCCAAGAAAAGAACACGCTATATATATCGGACTACAATAGTTATATAACTGTGAAGCACGGAAAGAAACAAGAAGAACATTACATTGGTTCCGATCTCTGCGTGCTTTCCATGATCTTTTTTTCTCTTAGGGCGGTAAGTACCTTGAATTATCTTGTTAACGGTGCATCGCAGAAGATTAGTGCTACTTCCGGTTCCTGTCATAGTCAGGTCCCTTAGTGCAAAATATGGGCCGAATCGTTACAGGAGTGACAAAAAGTCTCAAACTTGGCACAGTTGTAGCTTATGGCAGTACTATAATTATTAGAGAGGGTGCCCAGTGCAGATATTCATTAGAAGTGAATTACAGATGATTAAATGTTCGAACCACCCGACTCCGAATCCCTCTACCGCGCCCGCCTGTATACAATACCAATACATGTAGGCCTACCAAAGAGCTGTACAATGCGCCAGTACCACTGATCTCTACTATACTAATGTTAGTAGTATAGTACGTTAATAGTAACGTTAGTAGAGTAGAGGCAAAGATCATGTACAATAAGATGAGACACTTGACACTTGTTGGGTCACGCGCGACACTAGCGCCGACCAACGGTGAGTTAGGATCACGAGCTGTGTAAATGGCGGCGCGCATTGTAAACGCAATGGTACAGTTGTCTGCTGTTAAGAAACGGGACGGTGCGTGGTGTTTCGCAATTAATTGCAGCAACAACAGCGGCAAGAACGTGGAGTTGTCGTTCTTTCGTTACCAGCGAAATAAATGGTAAATAATTGCACTATGGGCATGTAATTGCTATGCAAATCTAAGCGAAAATAGTACGACAATCTGTGAAGTCTGCTGTGTAGTTTCGTTGTGTGTGACAGATTGATCGCTTAATCAGGGGCGTGTACAGGGGGGTCTGTACTCCCCCCCTGCTCGCGTAGAATGTCCATTATATTTTTATTAAACATTTTATTTTATTTTAAAATAATAAAATTGTCTAAGATGTTAATGCACCAGACAAAAATGGCATTGATGCACATATCAAGATGAAGTTATTGTGGTGTCAAATGCGAGGAAAACGCATCTGAGAAGGTCTAATTTCAAAGAAATCATGGTGGAAGGCCCCCCCAGACCCCCCTCCGCCGCGAGCACATACGGTGCTCGCAAGTTAGGGTTACGGTTAGAAAGTACAAATCTTGTACACGCCCCTGTATATTTGCTAATATATTGACTAATCGTGCTTCAATAAACACAGAGAGTATAGCTAAGACATGTGTCTATAGGTATCTAGAATTTTAGAAATGTAACTCAAATCCTTCGCGAGATATTAGAGTTAGTACACTATCCTACGGGCCATAGCCGCGCGTATATATTAGCCTATGAGCGATACCGTGCGTATATTTTTGGTAATTAATTAAACTATTCGTGCTTTAATAAACTCAAAATTCACAGAGACCATAGCTAAGACATGTGTTTATATGTATCTAGAATTTTAGAAAATGTAACTCAAATCGTTCGCGAGATATTAGAGTTAGTACACTATCCTACGGGCCATAGCCGCGCGTATTATAATTATTAGCCTATGAGCGATACCGTGCGTATATTTTTGGTAATTAATTAAACTATTCGTAATTCAATAAACTCAAAATTCACGGGGATTATAGCTAAGACATGTGTTTATATGTATCTAGATTTATAGAAATGTAGCTCAATTCGTTCGCGGGATATGAGAGTTAATACACTTTTATGCCGCCTATAGCGCAATAGCGTATGCGCGCGGGGGGGGGGGTTAACAACTGTATACAATGCCCCAGTAAAGGCGGGCGCGGTTCGTACATTTAATCATCTGTAATTCACTTCTAAGGAATATCTACATTGGGCACCCCCTCTAATATTTATAGTACTACCATAGGCTACAACTGTGCCAAGTTTGATGCTTTTGTCAGCTCTGTAACGATCATGAAGCTAAGGGACCTGACTATCAGGAATTATAATTAGGAGACAGATGTAGATCCCGTGCTCCCGCCGCGGTGCAATTACACAAATGCGCATGCGCCGATGATACCGTAGAAAACAATAAAACTGGCTACGGTGGCACGTATCCGATCCCCAGGCGATCTGACTGCTGAGCGTATGCACGTGTTTGCGCATGCGTGTTAAACATGTGAACACAGTGGGGCACATTCATTAAGCGCGCAACTCGGTGTAGTTCTTCCACCGAATCCACCGGCCACCTATCCGTCCGTGGGCCTTTGGTTTTACATTGCAACGCGCACGTGCTAGCGCACGCTTACGTTGACGTGCTTATGTTTACGTACGTGTTTACGGCACGTGTACGTTTACGGCACGCGTAGGTGTACGTATACGCGTTTACAGTATGGGTACATTTACGGCACGTGTAGGAGTACGTTCGGGTTTACGGTAAAGGTACGTTTACGGTAAGTTTACAGCACACCTACGGTTTACGTACCTTTACGGCACGCGCACGTATACGTAAGTTTACGGCACGCCTACATTTGTTCACGTTTGCGTTTACGCACGTTTGCGTTTACGCACGTTTACGTCACGCGTAAGCTACGGCACGGTTAACTTTACGGCACGTGTAGGAGTACGTTCGGGTTTACGGTAAAGGTACGTTTACGGCACGTGTAGGAGTACGTTCGGGTTTACGGTAAGGGTACGTTTACGGTAAGTTTACAGCACACCTACGGTCTACGTACCTTTACGGCACGCGCCCGTATACGTAAGTTTACGGCACGCCTGCGTTTGTTCACGTTTGCGTTTATGCACGTTTACGTCACGCGTAAGTTACAGCACGGTTAACTTTACGGAACGCGTAAGTTTACACACGTTCACGGCACGAACACGTTTACGCATATATTTACGGCTGCTTTGAGTTCACTGCCACTGTGTGCCGTAGCCGGCCGTCACACGTCATATGATACTCCCGACACTACGTGCGGCTGCTGTAACGTGACGGCAACCCTGCGAACGACAACTTCTTCTTGCGCGCGGGCTGGCTCTCCGAATGTCTCGTCTGTCGATTGATGGACGCTCGAGTGACGGGGAGACTCGAGTGTCTGTCTAGCGGGTTACACGTCACCCTGCTAATTGGGTTGTTCGTCTCTATCGACTGTCGAAAATAGAGCTCGCGCTCTTCGATGTCCGGATGATAGATGTCGCCTCGGACGTTCAGCTTGGCGACGCGCACGAGCACGACCATGACGATGACGCCGATGACGATGACGCCCGTCGGCCAGAGTAGCGAATGCAGCAGCATCTTCTCGTTGTAGCGTTTGCGGCGCATCACTTGTTTGTAGTTGTACGGGTTGAAGTGGCAGGCGAATCGAGTGAGTAGCACGCCGTGTTTCAGCTTCCACGCGTTCACCATGTTGTCCATGCACGACACGTAGGAGCACTGTAACGGAAACGGAGGTTTAGTTAACGCGTTAATACTAGAGCGAAAGAAAAGGATAGCTCTGGTAAACACACACACGCACGGACGCGCACGCACGCACGCACACACACACACGCATGAATGCACTCGTGTTTCAGCTTCCACGCGTTCACAATGTCGTTCATGCACGACACGTAAGAGCACTGTAACGGAAACGGACGTTAGTTGACGCGTTACTACTACTGTTACTATAGCGAGGGGAGAATAGCTGTGGTAAACACACACACGCGCGCGCACGCTCGCACGCGCACGTACGAGTACTGTAACGGAAACGGGGGGTTAGTTAAACGCGTTACTATTATTGCTAACAGGGAAGGGGAATAGCTGTGGTAAACACATGCGTGCGTGCACGCACAAACACGCACGCACGCTCACGTACGCGTACGCACGCACACACGCACGCGCACGTACGCGTACGCACGCACACGCGCACGTGCACACGTGAGCATAAACACGTACTGTGTAAACGTGTATCTGTGCTCGCACAGGCTCAGTATTTTGAACTATTTTCCAACAAAATTATTTTCGCTGAAATTATAGATTTCAAGTAGAGATCACGTGGAAGTGGATTGCTATGTAAAATAAATGACTATTGCAATACACCACTTTAATCGTGTGACGAAGGCTGATTAAAAGTAACTATTCGACAGCGGAGTAAGTGATGATGCATGTACAGTTTCTGACAATTTCTGACAGTTTGAGACGAATTCTGATAATTTCCGTCTCTGAGTATGTATCTGAGATGTCTGCGCTTGTTATTGCGTGTCAGGTTCTTGTTCATGCAAGTCATGTTCTTGTTCATGCAAGTCATGTTCTTGTTCATGCAAGTCATGTTCTTGTTATTGCGTGTCAGGTTCTTGTTCATGCAAGTCATGTTCTTGCGGGTAATCGCATGTGCACTGTTCTGCTCAATCCGTGCTACACGCAACAACTGCGCTCCAAATGACGCGTGGAGTAGTTACTTCTATTTCTGAAGTTTTCTGCATTCTCATCGGGTGACTTTAAAGTTCGCAGAACGAAGGGGTCGATTGATTCATCGGTGTGTTTTATTTCACTTCTACGTTAAAGTCAAGTGATTTCACACGAGCGAGAAGTTGAACTGGTGATGGCATGAAACGATACACACTTATTACATGTAGCATCTCCACGCATGCGCGCGCTCCACACGGACGCCTCATGTCGTGAACACCCTCTCTATCTCCCCCACCCTCTCTCTCTCGCTCTCTCTCTCTCTCTCTCTCTCTCTCTCTCTCTTTCTCTTTCTCTCTCGCTGTCTCTGCCTCTCTTCTCTCTCTCTCTCTCTCGTCTCTCTCTGTCTGCCTCTCTCTGTTCCTTTCTCTCATCGCTCTTTCGAGCCTCTCTTCTTCTCTTTTCCTCTTCTTTCTCCTCGCTCCTCTCGTCCCCGCCTTATTCTTCTTTCTTTCTCTCTTCCTCTCGTCTGTCTCGTCTCCCCGCTCTTCTTCTTGTTTTTTTCTACTTCGTCTCGCTCTCCCCGTCTCTCTCTCTCTTCTCGCTCGTATCTTTCTCTCTATCTCGTTTTCTCTCTCGCCTCCTCCGCTGCTCGTCCCTCTCTCTCTCTGTCTCTCTCCTCTTTTTCCTCGTTTCTCTCTCCATCTATCTGATATATATAGCATACTAATATCAGAAAATAATAGAGGGAATGCCGCGCTTCCTATTATTCTAACTTCTCCCTTGCTCTCGGCTCTCTCATTTTCCCTCTCCTCTCGTCATCCCCCGCCCTCTCCATACTTCTCTCTCCTCCTCTTCTCTCTCGTCTCTCTCTCTCTCTTCTGGCTCCTCTTTCTCGTCTCTCTTCTCCGGGGCTCATCTCTCCCCTGAGTGTTGTCCCTTTCTTCCTCTCTCCTCGTGCTTCTGTCCTGGGTCTCGGTCTTTTGGATCTGCCTCATGTCCCTATCCCTCCTCCTCCCGGGCGTCTCCCCGGTGCTCTCTCTCGTCTCTCCATTTCTCTCTCAGTGCGCCCCCCCCCCCTGGCGTCCTCCGCGCCCTGTCCTTCGGGGCGCCGGGCGCCCCGCTCGGCTGTGCCGGTTGTGTGCGGTCTTAGCGGGTCTTGCCGGCGGGCGTGCTGTGCCGCGCGGTGTCCGGCCAGCCGGCCGTCCGGTGTTTGGGAGTTGCCCGGCTCGCGTCCTCTCTTCACTCCCGACCTGTCACTTCTGACTCTCGCGTCTCCGCCCCGCTCTCTCCCTCTCTTCCCGTCTCCCGGCCATCCATCGAGCCTCTTCTCCTCTGCCGTAGTCTCTCTCTCTCTCTCCTTGCCACTTCTTTCTAGCTCGGCACGGCGGGTCCCTCCTCTCTCTCAGCACATTCGTTTTTTTCTTAAAATCCAACGCAGAGCGTGAGCTAGCGCCATCGGTCTGAAAAAAACGATTAATTCAGCGACGGAAGCCTGACAGTTGGAGCGTCCCTACGCAGCCCGCTGCCGCGCGATTTCACACTAAGGTCGTGTTGAAATGAACCGACGACTGTCACGTTAAAATGCCGGCATGAGTATTACAAGTGGCAGCCGGCGTGACACCGGCGTGTTGCGCTGATCAGGTACGTCCACTCAGGTGCGTGCGCTGCTCAGGACGTAAACCCGCAACCGGGAATGGCATCGGGATGCCAAGGGCGAACGCGAACGCATGGCGTGGCTCTTTGTGGGCGCGGCGGCAGCTACGAGCAAGCGCGCTGTTGAACTAAACGGGGATTTGGACGGGAAGCGAGTTAGGAGTATTCTTTCGCGGGATGTATTACGTGAGCCGGAGGGCCTGGAATTTAGCCGCCACTGCTGAGAGCGTGGGATTATAATAGTATTTCTACTCTGCGTAATAGCGAATACGGCGAGACGCGACGCTGCCTATGTTTCACTGGTCGTGTGTCAACGTCGAGATTGCGTCACTCATAACTTGACGTGAGCGGCCATGATACACGAACGCGCCGAGGATGACACTTGTGCTATTCCAATCGCACCTACCCGTCACCAGTGTCCTGTATTTCAAATATGGGGACCCATTGGACCACTCGCAAATCGTCCGATCTCAGGAACTAGGCATTACTGCTAGGCAAACGGTTTCCTACGAAAATCTGGCACAAATACGAAAATAACCGGCTTTACGCACTTTGTCGCCTACGTCCTTACTGTGAATTTTCGCATTCCGTAATCAGAATAACGTCCTTTCATTGTATCCTCTAAACTCAGAACCATCCAGCTGACGCGCTTGTGGATACGTGCGCCGGCCTCGAATTGGCGGCACGTCTCCACTGCGAACAGGCGCTTCATACTTGAACATGCGCCGCGGTGGTTGGGTGGTGGTGGTGGTGCGGTGTGGGGTGTGGGTGGTGGTCGGTGTGGTGTGGGGTGTGGTAGTGTGTGGTGGGGTGTGTGGTGTGGATGGTGGTTATATGGTGGTGGTGGTGGTGGCGGTGGTGGTGGTGGTGGTATGTCGTGTGTGTGGTGGGTGGCGTCGGTGGTGTAGTGCTAACCGCGCGGCGGCGTAGTCAGTGGGTGCGGTCGTGCGCCGCTCTTTTGATTCTAGATCTTTCTAACGTAATTATATTTCAACGAATACCTAAGTCTCTGAGCAATCGTAAAGAAGCGTGTGGGTTCAAATAATTACCCTGAAACTACATCCATTCGATGCCGCCGCCGTCATCATCAATTCTGTAGAATCAAACATCCGCGCCGGCTTCGTACGTTAACTTTGTCAGACTCGCAGACCTCTAGTCATCACCAGCTTGCTTCATCGCTCTCCAACGATGTTATTGTGTCGCGTAGCCCAGACGTCGCCGTCTCCGTGGCATAATCATCTGTAGCCGGTTCATTAAAAAATACATTGTTGCCTCGCGTAACCATAGCCATCAGCTCTTGAAATTGGTGCGTTGGAAAGGTCCGTGTCAAGGATAAATCAGATAACATAAATCGAATGTGTCTCGTAAAGATACGCCATATAAATGTGGTGTGTGTGTGTTGTGGTGTGTTGGTGTGTGTGCGTTGTGTCGTGTGCTGTGCTCTGCGCGTAGTGTGTATGTGGTGCGTCGTGCGTGCGGCGTGCGTGCGTACGCGTGCGTGCGTGCGTGCGTGTGTGTTGTGTGTGTGTGTGTGTGTGTGTGTGAAATTCTGATATTTTGATTAAAAAATGTTTTTAAAATGGAGTTGGGGTACCCGTGAGTTGATTTTTGTGAGAAATCGCCATGGCTCTGGTAAAAGATGGTACGACGCGCTAGCTTGCTGGGTACCCAGGACAGAATGCTTCTGGCAGCACTCTCAGATACATTGTACCTGATTGTACGTGTATATAACCGTTGACATACCCGTCGAGTTAACAGATACTAGGCATATGCAACCCAGGATATGACCGCCTGCTACATTAGCAAATATTCTAGAATTATATCTATGTTCAACAGGCTAAAAGCCGGGTTCGCGCATGCGCAGTAGCTGACTAAACGACTAATTCAAAATTGTTAGATTCGAAAAATTATTTAAAATGGAGTTGGGATACCTCTGAGTAGATTTACTTAACAAATCTCTATTGTTATGACGCTTAAGATCAATAATTGTACAAATGCAAAATGTTTCGGTGGGAGGATCGATGTGATATAATAGAGCTACGCGTACTTACAATAGGTTACGATGTGGAAGATTACTGGCATATGTTCGCATAGTGGCAGGGGACTATCGGGATCATGCGGCCTAAGTGAAATTTTGAAATCGGATTTTACCATGCACATCTCCTTCGGGCATGCCCCTCTCTAGTTTGAGCGCGTAAGATCGGCCGAAATGTTTTGCTTGCGACCTACGCGCCATTGCCCACGTGCATTGCCAGACACATCACAGAGTATAGTGACGACATCATCGGCACACGCATGAAATGTAATAACCTTTGAAGTGGAGCGGCGTGCAAAAATCATGTACGGCAAATTCACTGCAGAGTGACGATAATCGATAACTGCTGACATAAGTCCACAGGACCGATCAGTACAATCAAACATACTCGCCAGTATATCGTACAATATCCTAGTCCGCATCAAAGATTATCATCATATATTCTCATGCAAGCGAATATGTATTGCATATGCATTCGAGCGGTAATCGTGATATTTTCAGCTGCCGAGAACTCCGCAGCCTCACTAGCTGCCAGTCTCGGCGATCATTGTCGTGCTGCTAAATGGCTACAGCTAACGTTACCTCACTCAAGCACTTCCATTATGTTTGTTATTCTTATTACTTCCCTTCTACTTTCCTGCGAAGCACTTATTTAAATGTTTATTTACCACATTTATCGCTTGGTACAGTAAAAAGCTATTACGCGCCGGCGAAACGTTGACAAACGAAACGCCCTAATGATAATAATATTTAGAGAGAAATATATGACACACGCGCGCACGCACACGCGCGCACACACACACACACACACACACACACACACACACACACACACACACACACACACACACACACACACACACACACACACACACACACACACACACACACACACACACACACACACACACACACACACACACACACTTGGCACAGAGAGAGAGAGAGAGAGACGAAGAGAGCAGAGAGTAGAGAGAGAGAAAGAGAGAGAGAGCAATCGATGCGAGAAGAGAGAGAAGAGAGAAGAAGTAGAGAGAGCGAGAGAGAGAGAGCATGCGATTTGAAGAAGAGAGAGAGAGAAGAGGTAAGAGAGAGAGACGAAGAGAGAGAGAGATCGCAAGCATTATGCTAACGCTACAATTTAGAATATATAATTAATGGAACAGCATACCTTATACCTTATGCGGTCATGGCAACGAACTGGAACTCATGGTGATTATAATGATTATGTGTGAGTGTTTTCGCTACATTATTGAAACAATGCTTCTCATATCTTGCTTGCTTCAGTAAACGTGAGATTACTTTTCCATTCAGTTTCGCGTATTAACGAATTTCACTCACTATAAATAATTTCTATATACACATCAAGTCTACCTATCACCGACAGAGAGGAGAGAAGCGAGAAGAAAAAATAGCAGGAGCGATAAAGAGATACGATAGAGTAAAAAGCTAGAGCGAGAGAAAAAGAAAAGGACAGCGCGAGAGACTGAAAAGGAGATAAGAAAGAAAAAAAGAGAGCGAGAGAGAGAAACGCGAGTGACAACACAGAGAGAGAAGAGATCGCCGGACGTAAGAGCAGAAAACGAAAGATGGCGAGAGGTAGAGACGGGGAAGAGACAGCGAGAGAAAAATGAACAGATATAGGGAAGAAGAGAAACACGCGAGAGAAGGAGAGAAACCGCGAAAAAGAGAGACAGAGAGAGTAGGCGAGAGACCCAGAGAGGGCGGGAAGAGAACGATCGTATATTATAAGAAGAATATCACACGAATAATTAAACAAATACCAGTGTGCCTCATCAGAACAACAACGTGCACTCAAGGTATAATAAACACTCCGAGATCAATGCCATAGATGGACAATACCTATACGTAACGCTAAAGCATGCACAAATTAACTTCAAGTTACTATAGTCTATAATATCATCGTGCCCATCGGATTTGTTTTAATCAGAAGTTCACGATCTCACGTTGCCGTGTCGACGACTGCCGGGTTTCGCA